>NC_056731.1:1079136216-1079436216 GCF_019279795.1 Protopterus annectens
TTTTTTTTTTTTTTTAAATACATGTTTGCATGGTGCACAGCACAGCAATGCAAGCTGTGCTCACACGTAGACAGCTGATACCCATGAGACACCTCAAAATAGAAACTGGATGTAATTAATAAGCATAATGATGTTTTATTTTTTTTTTTTTTATTTGGAGTTTGAGCGTTACGGAGTGCAGCTAAGCCAAATGGAGCTCATACATACATACATGGCAGACACCTGCCAGAAATCTAAAAATAGAATCTGGATGTAGTTAATTATTTATTTAATGGTGTGTTTAAGCTTGTTTGTACAGCATGGCATAGGGTCAGCACTGCTAACAGGTAGCTCAGTGGTATATGTGAAAGTATACCGTATTTCTTAATGTCCACATAGCTTAATGGGTAGAGTTATGGCTGTATGTGCAGTGGGTTCAGAGTTCGAATACATGGAAGTCAGAAGTTGTCTGTATTTTTGTTGCACAGGTTATGGACAGAATTTTAAAATATGGCTCTGCTGCACTCTGCTAAGCACTGCTCATTCATGCTAAGCACTGCATAAACATGTTAATGGCTGCCAGTGTTTGCATGGTGCTCAGCTTCACTAAAGCCATGATTGTGCATGTTTGCGAGCTGCTCAGCTCTGCTTTGTTGGTTTGCATGCTGCTAAGCAAAGTGCTGCTTTTTTGAATGTTGCTCAATGACATGTAAGGACAGGAAAACAGCCTATATAAAACATGCTAGGTGGGAATTTTGCAGAAACCATTGTAGATTATCATCTGTTAATATGGCTGGTGGTGTTGGAGAAGGTGTGCACTTTCTGGTGCAGTGGTGGCACATTCTAGAGTCCTGGGTCATGGTTGGGCTCTTTGTGAAAATCCATGATGACAGACTGCTACAGAGTGGTTTCCAGGGCTCGGAGAGTAAGGCGGAAGCATGGGACTGGCTGCCCAGAGAACTCACCAGGGTTACTGGTATACCCTGCACAGGTGAGCAATGTTGTCACTACCGTGATGACCTGAAAAGATGAAAGAGGGGACCATTGGACACCTGGGTCGAAGTAATCTTTCCTCTGTTCTACCAATATGTAATCTGAATGTCTGCAAAACTGGTATGCATAATGGTGTGTTTCTCTCCCAACAGTGGCAGTTGAAAGGGCTCGCAATGTCGAGTCTCATGACAGGTGCCTGGCCAGGTTGCACTGTGAGTATGGTGAGTATGGATGCATTATACCGACTCTAGTGCAATAAGCAAGAAAGGGTAAAACATTAACTGCAATAAAGTATATACAATAAAGTCTGTAGTGAAATGAAGTTGGAATTAGAGCTGTAGTGCATTAAATGAATAATAACAACTCTAGTGCAACAAAAACAAGAAACAATACCAATAACAACAATAAAAATGGTGTACATCAGAATTGTTTTGTCATACCCACTGCAGTATAGCTTTATGCATTCAGTCTGTAAGGTAAGGTTGCTGCAGTCAATTATAACACTGCAATAGCTATAGAATGCAAATCTAATGGCGACAAACAGTATTGCTTAACTCATAATACTGTTCAAGGCTTTCTCTAGGCTAATACCAGTTGCATAATGCTCTGTCTTCGACAAACATCAGGTAATAAAGGTATATGGCTGAAGTAGCCCACTGCATGGCCAGATATTGTGTGTGTGTGGACTTCAAAGATATTGCAAACCAATAACAGTAATATGTGTTCACCTGTATTGTTGAAAGTGAAATAAAGCTGTACTAATATATATGCAGTATGGTAGTATACCTTGCAGGTGTTTTCTTTTGGCACTGCAGTCTAGTAAAACACTGTAACAGTACCAGAATGCTAGTGGAAATTATTCTAACTTGCATTTTACAATTCATAATATGTTTCCCGGTGGTCTTCAGGCAAGTATCAGTCACCCTGTAGTCAGCAGTGCCTCAGTAGCTCCATCTGTTAAATTCCTTGTACACTGTACATTTTACCACACACAGTCCTGGGTTTGAATCCAGTGCTATGCAGCACTATGTTTTCAGTATCAGTCATGTAAAGCTCACACTTTCTCTCTCCCCAAGAACACAAAAATGTGTTGTGTGAGTTAGCCCATATTATGTGCAGGTATCATGTTTAGATCTAACAGAATCTTACACTCAATAGCAGGAATGTGTGCATCAGCATTGTTGATTCATAAATAAAACTGAGTAATCCCAGTATTGCTGTATTTCTTTCTTGTCCATGCTATGCTGCTGCAATTATTAAAGTATATGCAGATGTCTCCTGTAGTTAGAGGCAGTGTGTTCTACTCTCATGCCTACCAAATAAGCCATGATGGCTGTCTAGTTTAATTACTATACATAAACATGCATCTCAAGTGTCACAATTTTTCGTAATGTAATTAGAACTGACTAATCCATCTGTCACATTTACCAGATAAATTATTATCTGTAATGCAATGTATTACCAAATCCATTTACAGAACACCCTAGTAGTTATATAAGTCCACATTATGTGAAACCGTTCTGAGTAGTTCTGTACCAGCATTTGTTAGTGCTTGCCCCTTATTGTGTCATGCTATCAGTTGAGAGGTATGTATGTGCTACAACAGCTATAGGAGAATTGTAGTCACTGTAATCACAACTGTCAGTGCACACCTGTAGAAGTATGTATGACAAGTGTTATCGGGAATATCATCTGCAATCTCACTAATGGAATGTCTCTCTCTCTCTCTCTCTCTCTCTCCCTCCACCCCTTATTTTAATGTATTAATTATTATAATGTATTATTATGATTTAATATTAACATATTTTGTTAAAATAACTATATTTTGGAAAATGTGGTTGATCATTGTTATGTTTTATTATAATTCAATATCAACATATTTTGTTAAACTAGCATTGCAAATTAAATAGCCCACTTTTCAGTGCATGAAGTCAGTGGTCTGCAGTTAGGAACACATACTTCACATATCTGTACAGCAGTACAATACGTTGCCTAGTTCTATGTAATCAACACAGTTGCCTAACATCCCTACCTTAAACACATGCCTTAATTGGAGTGTACAGGATACCCTCACCCTGGCACTGCCTCTACAACAGGGCTGACACAGCTGACACAGTTACATCTACAGCTTGTTGTCCTCCAGACTGTCCACAATCTCTGCCTATGGTTACTATGTGCAGCAGCACCTGCATCATGTAGTATACACACAGCTCTCTGTAAAAATTTCTGCATTTCTGCTACAGACCTACCTTCTGTGATGATGTAGTCTCCTCACCCCAGTAGCATCCATCTCAGCAGCTAAGAAAGGAGCCCAGGTCTACATGAAGGCCTTATATATTGCACAGTGCTTGCATGTCATTGGCTAATGATGCAATTCAGCTGCTTTGGTTACAATTAACATTTCAGAACCACAGATTGATTTAGAAACAATCACCTGCTAATGGGGAGCATGTTTAAAAGGCAGGCAGCTGGCTATGGGGAACCATTTTATATGAGACCTTTCTCACACAGAGCACACCTTTGTGAAACTTTAACAGACACGCAGTTCAACAGAAGAGTACTGCACTCTAGCAGGTATATAACTGTTTTTGTGTATAACAGAAGGATAGAGGTATGGGGAATAAGGATTACAGCAGTAAGCCGGTCATAGGCCTGTGATAATGACATGTCTGTGACACAGTGCTGGCTTACACCTACAGGGGATGTCCAATACATCAGGGTGGCATTGTCTTTTGTCAGTGTGGCACAGTGGTGCTGATGAACTGTCCCTATATAGTGGTTGTTATAGCACACTGCTATTTGTCTGGCACTGTGTCTATGACATATTATTGTGTGGTTGCCTTAGGAGACACACCACACTGGACTGGAGTGTTGGGTATTTGATTATACAGCACAAGCTGTCAAGACACACAGAGAATACCATGGTAATGGTACTATCTCAGTTGTATCCACACACATAGTATGTTGCCAGACTGTGTGTTATGCTGTGTCTGAGCAAGCAGTGGATAGTGCCAGCCATTTTGCCCTTGCTGTAAATGTACATAGTGGATGTCCACTTATTTGCTCCTGTAATGTGTTCCCCTTGTGTTTTCTTGCAGGAATAATGTACTGTAGACAACATCCACCCTTCTTGGATGCAGAGAATGAGATAATCTTGCAAGGACTACGGCAGCATCATGACATCCTGTTATCCAGGGAAAGACATAATAGGGAACAGTGGGCTACATTGTGGTCAGACTTTGTCCATGATGTTAATACCACAGGCTAGCAGGGCAGAACATATGAGCAGGTTCGAAACCTGGCGGCCAATATAATTATGAGCAGTGGTTATAGCAAGGGATTGTGCTGTCGCTGGTGGAAGGCCTGCAGCAAACAACAACTCTCAGCCACTGAGGAATTCCTGGCCTACCTAGGCCCACAAGATAGCTCCCAGGCTTCCATCACACTGTACATTATGTAGGTGGGTGCCACAGTTTCCACAGCTGAGGAGCATGCAGGGAAGCTTACTGTAATCAGCATTGTGATACTGTAGCAGTCAGTGTGTCAGGCTGTAGATACATTTATGTGGGGGTCTGGCCTTTGTTCTTTTGGGGGTCTAACCTCAGGTATGCACTCATATGCAGATTTGACCGATACAACAAGTAACAGACTAGATACTGTAAATGTGAGATATATGGACATATTACCTTGTTGTGCTGCAACATGTAGTGGTACTGACATTACTCCACCCTCAACTTTTCACAGGTCCATCAGGTATTTCCCAAGGTCACAGCCCTGCCCCTGGTAAGTATGACACTTGCTTTGTTAAGGAACAATTATAGTCTAATATGGTTAAGGGGCAGAATAATGCCCTATGTACACGTAATTATGTCTGCAGACAGTGTAGGATGTTTTTAAATGCCAGTCTGGAAGAGGTACCTAAGGTTTTGAGAGGGGGTAGTCACAGGAGTGTAGTTCAACAAACAAATACACTTTGGCAGTTACAGGTAAGAGTAGAAAAGGCTCCTGGTTTGAATGAGGCAAGGAATCTAAAATGCCTTTTAAAATACAGCAGGTTGAAGGAAAATACATTAGGCAGTGAATTTCCATATAATTGTGAAGATAGTTGTAATGGGTATTATGTGCTGTTTTTCAATTACAGTTTCATACTGAGTAAGTAAAAGGTAAATATTATTGGTCATGTTTGACTTGATTTACTTCAAGTTATGGTTGTAAAGGTCCTGAGTTGAATTTGAATTGTGTTCTCATGTAGTGCTTTGTGGACAAAGGTGGAGAAGGAAGTTGTTTGACCACCAATGCAGTTGTGGGTCTTTGTTGTTAAGAGTCTTGGATGCTTTTCATACACAATAGTACAGGTATTAATGTACTGCTTTTTTCATTCTTATTGCAGGTGACCATAGGGGTTGGAGTCTGTCCCCTACAAACTTGATATCAGTGTCTCCTCAGACACTGATGATGATTGTGGCCACAGTGAGGCACAGGTGGGGGTGTTGGGGGGCAGAATCTGTCCTAGAGGTAGACGTCACTCTTCTGCCCCCCCCATTGTCACCATGCACAGTCTGTGTGCCCACACATACCCCATCCTTGGAGGACACAGATATTGGACAGTCAGATGGTGGAGACATTGGACAGGAAAGTGTGGCAACTATGGCCCCAGTGAGTGTAGACACTGGCCATAGCCAGAGATTTGGCAAGTTCCCACACAAGTGGATTGACAAGGGTGCTTGTAGGAGACCTGCTGTCCATCCATAACCTGTTTCAGGTGCCACAACCCAGGTCACCCAGTGCATGTTCCGGGCTGTCATGGAGGCAGAGGCACCTTCTGAACAGAACACCAGATATATGCTTAGGGTATGGATGCCACTCAGTCTGACATCTGTGACAGCCTCCGCTACATTGAGGACACCATGGATTGGTTGAATGATGCAGTGGACAAACGATAGGCTGAGACAGTGTCTGTCTTGGACTGCACATTATCTATGCTGGAACATGTGGTTGGATTTGAGCGGTGGACTCTTGGATGTAGGGCAGCAACACCATCTGCTGAGAGTCCACATGGCAGTGCACACTCTCACTCCTGTAGTGGCAGTCCATCCAGTGCTACAGAGGGAAGTGTGCTGTCCATGCCATGATGTGGCAGGCCATGGATTCATGGTCCTGGGTGGCCCATGGGGAGCACTGTCCCAGCAGACAGTAGTCACAGTGAGGTACTAGCACCGCATCTGACCTTGGGCATGGAGGTGCCATTGCAACTCTTGGCAGAGCCAGTTCCCATATTTGGGGGCAGAGATAGTGACCTGTCAACTCTACCATGTACAGTTCACAGCTGTCCAACATGCAAATGTGTAGGGCTGACACTGAACTTGACTGTGTACATGCACACACTCACACACCACTATCATATGCATGTCACCTGCAGACACAAACAGCACCTTTCCATGGTTCATATTACGTGCTCTCCCTGACTCACACACATTCTGTCTACCACTTGGTACAGCCTAGACCTCCTGCATCCCCACACAACACCTCATGCAAGTAATGATACCTGCGCCACATCCCTGTCATTCTAGACATCGATGCAGGGAAATGCAGCCATGTGTCTGATGCACAGCTGACTATATTACCTAACATGTACTTGTGTAATGCAGTGTTGGTTCACCATGCCGCTTGTAGTGATTAACAAGAGATATGGCATGCTGGTATTTGTCACATGTACACCACATACATTTGTGTACCTTATGTGGTCCTTATGTTGTATGTTGTTAAATTGGCTGCATAGTTACACAATGACATGTGTGTCACAGGCCTGTTTAGGTTTTAGTTACAGGAGTCTGTTGAGATAACCTATGGAAACACAGCAGAAATAAAGCAGCACAGGATGGCATGTCAGTACAGTGGACATATGTTGTCAGCAAGGTACAACACTATAATTGCATGTCTCCATAGGTCCATATGTGTAAAACAGGCTAACAAGGACAATGTTAGCATTCAGCATACTTATGCATTCCTAGTCTGTGAGAAGGCCTGCTACCTTCATAAGTGCCACCAGGGTTCTGATGGAAATGACACATCTACATATAGCCTATGTCCAGTACAAACAGTTGCCTGGCGATAGTTATGATTGTTGTGTTCTGAATCCCAAAATGTAACCTGCACATGATGTGTATCACAGCAGATGAGTGCATGACATGCATGGGGGGGCCTGTTTCATGTAGAGTATACTACCTGTCTTACATACCTATCTCATTAGCATGTACTATGCATACCACACTAATGTTGGTGTGTGGCACAGGTAACACATATTTTAGTCCTGTCATGGATACATGGGAGGTACACAGTGGCAACTGACACCTCACTGTATGGAGCAAAACACATCTCCTCCAAAGCATTTAGGAGACAGACTATGCATGTATGGTCCTGACATGGACTCCATAGACATTTTCTCTACAATGTGTATTGGTGTACCTTGGAACCTGTGTGGCTGCTACAGCTGTATGCTGTATGACATGCCTGTGTAGTGACATGGCAAGGGTGGCATTGCCCACAATGATAGCTGTGATGACTGCCACATTCAGTATACCAGTGCCAGTCTGGTATGTATGTCCCAAACCTGTTGGTATTGGTTGAACAACGGTGAATGCATCAACATCTTTCTGACCAGTGACAGTCGAAGGCTGCAGTACTTTCTGTGCTCAATTGATATGTCCCATGGTTCCATAAAATGTTGTAAAATGCTTTAACAGGCTCACACAAACACATGGCTAGATTGAGGCTAGCAATACTTCCAATCAATGCATACAGGACACACCAAAGTACATACATAGTACAGGTTGGTTGTATGTAGGTGTGTACACTTACCTATGTAATAGTACATACTACAGATCACAGTATGTGTTGCACCCAATACACCTCATGTCTGCTAGTACTATCATTTTAGGACATATTATGCCTGATGACATATGCAGGCCTTGTTGCAGTCACTCCTTTGGGAGGCCACATCACCTGCTATAAATAAAACACTGCAAAACCCTACTTATGTCTAGGCTACCAAGGTTATGCCATATGGATATATACACATGCACCAAGTGGGTTGGAGTGAGATTAGAACTCCTACCTATGCAGTTTTATATACTACAGATCATGGTACTTATCACATGCGCCATGACTTACATCTAATATTACACTGACAACTGTGTTATTGGAGCCTGCCTGTGGAGCTATTTGGAACTTTATATTCTTCTGAACAGAAGAATTGAACAGAGGGACAGCATTTATTGGCATCAGCAGGGTCTGTGTTGGTACTTTTGGTTTTGTGGTTCATGGTGTGTTACTGAGGATGTCACAGACCAGGCTGAGGTTGTGCTTGTGGTTTACTTGAGTGGAGCTTGACTTGAGGATATGCAGCAGTCCCATCAAGGCAGGGTCTGAGATTGATTTATATGCCAGACAGAGGTCACCTCTGAGTAGTCTGCAGAAGACTGAGTAGAGGGACAGGGCCTTTAGCCTATCTGCACAGGGTAGATGTTTGAGGACCTAGATTCTTCTGATGAAGAACCTCTGTTGTCTCTCCAGCTGCTGCATGTGGTTTGTGAGGTACATGCCAAAAGGGGCATTATACTCAAGTGTGTCTTGTAAGGGAATAATACAGGGATGTTATGACCACTTTGTACCTGGATGAGATATCCTTACCAATGAGGTGGGCCATGTTGAAATCATTCAGTACAATGAAGGCAATATGGTGGTAAAAAGTCAGCTTGCTATCAACCTAGCTGCCCAGGTCCCTCACGACCGATTGCATTTTAGGACCTTATTATCAATGTGATAATTTGTGGGGACATCACTCTCCCCAAAGGAGATGATGCATTTTTTGGCATTCAGTTTGAGGCCATGCTTCTGACACCAATCATTTGTTTCGGTGAGACCCTCTTGGAGGATGTCCACATCACTAGGGAAATTGATGACAGTACCCAGCTTGCAGTCATATGCAAACTTGGTCAGCCATATCCCACTGGTTTTGGCCTCCACCTCAGAAAAGTATAACCCAAACAGCAGGGGGCCTAAGACCAATCCCTGGGGTACACCGCTCATTACAGGTATACTGCTTGAAGTGGCTTCCCCTATTTTGGCTAGGTGGGTTCTATCAGTGAGCCAGTTTGCTAACCATCTGGTAACATATGGATTGATGCCTAATTGAGAGAGTTTATCTATTATACCTGAGTGGGGAATAGTATCAAAGGCCTTAGTCATGTCAAGGTAGGCGGTGTGCACCATCTTTCCCTAGTCCATGGCCTGGGTGACTGTCTCAAAGAAGTCAAAGAAATTTAACAGGCATGACCTCCCTTTGACAAAACCAAACTGCGTGGGATCAAGTGTCTGGAGTTTGCCAATGTCCTTGTTAATGAGGTCCATGATAACCCACTCCATGGCCTTGTAGATCAGGCTAGTTAGGCTGATGGGGGCTATAATTTCCTGGATCAGTGGACGCTCCACCTTTGTGCAAAGGGGTAACAGTGGGTGTCCTCCTCTCAGGTTGGATGAAGCCGGTACTCATGCTTTGGTTGAATAGGGTGCCTAATGGTGTTGCAAGTTCCTGTCTGAGTTCATGTAAGATATAGCCTGGGATGTTATCAGGTGCCATGGAGGCTGTATTTTTTGCCTTTGAGAGGGCAGTGATGGCTTGCTCCCTAGAGATAAGGAGAGGGGGGTAGGTACTGGGGATGTCCTGTTTTACTGATGGGGACAGAGGGGTGAAGTTTTCACTGATCCTGTCTGGTAGCAGGTTGTCTATATCTACAGCATTTGTGCATGTGGTGTCTTTGACACCAATTATGAGTAGATATGGGTGCTTCCCTTGAGATTGTAGATGTGTGAAGAAGGCCTTATGACTGTCTTTAGTAGATGTGGCCAGTTTGGACTTGAAGTTTGCTTTGGAGTATTTTGCTAGTGCTCTTATTTGCTTGTTCAGCCTAAGGAGAGATTGCTTCCAATTAAGCAGCTGCTCCTTCTTGGTCCTGGACAGCAATTTCTTTCCTTTTCTTACAGAGTATATTTATTACAGATGTCCACCAGACAGGTTTACTCTTCCTTGAGGAGAATGATTTCATCCGGTTGGGTAGTCTTGATTTCTTATGTAGCTCCTGGAAGGTTACTCTGGGCCTGAATACTCTTCTCTTCCTCTGCCTAGGCCTATTGTCAGCAGCATCAGCATCACCACTAACTTCAGCATTTAGCACATACAGATGTAGCAGACCTGCAGCAGCCCCCTAGCATTCTTTCAGTTAAAATTCCAAAGTCTGTACTCTAATGGTGCAGAGAATGGGTGAAAAATCAGAATGTAGAATGTATTCATACTTTATAGTGCTCCATTGTAGGTGCTGACTGTGTGATTGGCTACCTATGGTACATTCCACCTGCCAAGTACATCATTTAGAAGATTTAACGGCCCTAGTTTGAGTGAAACAGGTGTCATCAGTAATTAAGATATCATTGCTTTTTACATACACTCAGCAAAGTGACTCACCATAAAAACATGCGGAAACAAGCACCACAAACGTAAACAGAGCTTAGCAGTCACTGTACACCCCCCTAAAGGTCACACTCAGAATGGCAGTGGACCACACAAACATTCGGAAACATGCACCTCAAAGGTAAATACAACTTAGCAGCCAGGGTACATGCCCCCCCCCTGCTAAGCACAGTGGTGCAGCACATAAACAGACACAGCAGAGCTCCAATGAGCTTACACTCCCTCTTGATGTCAGCTACCTTTTCTGAGAACACTAACATGGTTCTGTACCTACACGGAAGGGATATGCAGGTATGGATACCCATTTGTGCTTTTCAGTAACCCCACCGCAGTTGCATATGAATCAGTGCATGCAACCTTCAATCTACAAAGTTCCAGGCACTACCTCTTTAGCAACAGTACCATTCCACCATTGCAGATACTCTATGAAGGGTCCAATAATACATTTCTGTCACATACTATTAATTGTGGTTTTTCCACTCTTTCTTTATTTATTTATTTTTCATAACAACATGTTTGCGCACTGGGGCAAGCTGTGCAAACATTCCAGATCATTAAAAAAAATAAAATTATTTTAAATTATTTCCCTTATGTTTTTGGGCACATGGTGGATATTTTTTGATCACATCTGTATGTGATATGTCAAATTTGTCCATCTATCTGTGTTTTTACAGTCCCTGTTGTCTGTCTGAAATCCTGTACATGGAATTTTTCCATGTACACTATGGACACCAACATGGGTTATGCAGGCCTTCTTATTTGCTTGCTGGATTGCTCTACTTGCCACATTTGCATGAGATTCACCTCTTTATGAGGTATTTCACATGACACGGAACTTGGTATGTTGGTGTGCTCATACGCGCCACTCAGTACTGCTTGCTGGATTGCAAACCTGCTTACTTTCATGTAAGCAGCATGCCATGATGCCTACATGGTAAAAAAGACAGTATAGGCTTTATTAAATTCCCCCCATTGTTTTTTTGTTTGTATACTGCAAGATTTCCTTACAGCTTGCTCTGTGTGAAATTGATTTTTTTTTTTTCAAAATTTTTTTTGGAGGGGGTTGACATTTTTCATGTTTACTTTTTTGCAATACTGCAGCTTATATATATATATATATATATATATATATATATATATATATATATATACATAAACACACACACACACACACACACACACACACACACACACACACACACACACACACACACATATATATATATATATATATATAGAGAGAGAGAGAGAGAGAGAGATAATATGTGTGTGTCTCTCTATGTATGTGTCCATGTATATGATATGTGTGTATATCTGGCTTCACCCATCTTATTGAATATTTATGATTAAAAGGAAGTAATTTATGAGAGAGACAGGCCATCAAGGGCATTTATTAATTAGCATGGTCATTAAAAATATGATGATATATAATTACATACAGACTGCTATTGGTTTTTTCTTTTCAAATCATGCAAATGGGGTATGCACAATATTATGGAGAAACTATCAGAACTTTCTGTTCATTTAGGACATTCACCACCATATGGATGTTTAACATAAACTTTTCTTTATTTGTAACTAGATTATATCTGAAACTGAAGAAGATATGAATATGAGCCTTGTAGTTTTATGATTTCCTTTTCTTCTTTCATGACGTATATCTCTCAGTTATAGAAGGCTTGATTCAAAAACAAGCATGATGTTATCATTTGTTTTATTTGTTCTTATAAATGTTTTTGATCCATAAAAGAAAAACAGTAGCAGTGTAGATGAAAAGAAAGGACAAGAGGCTGGCAATCTATTTAAATATTTTTTAAGTTGCTTTCTTTTTAAGTTTTCTTTTTGAAAAAGCTCAAGCAAGCAAATGTGCTTGAAATAAAGTGTTGTACAGCTGACTACCTTTTGTTAATAACATGCTGGGGTTGGGGCAAACTCCCAGTACATTTTACCTGTATTTTAGCTATATTTAGTCTTTGGGCAGGATTCACGAAGCCTCCGTATAAGAGTTACAAGGCTTACACGGAGGCTGCAGTTAAACAGAGTGATGTCAGCATGTCATGCATATGCATGAGGGCATGCTTCTGAATCACACCTAAGGCTAACACGGTCCATGGAAGACAGTAGGGGGTGTGTCCGTAGGCTGAGCCCAGCAAACGGACACACCACCAGAAGAGTAAAAGTCCCGAAAGTAAACCCCACGACAGAGCCCGTATAAATGTGAATAAACACAACACAACACATACCCCCACAGACTATGAACATAAAATGTACAAATGAACATCTTATAATATTTTTTAAATTGTAGATGTTTGCCCGTGAGTGCGCTCGTTTCCACGGGCATGCCCGTAGCTTAGCCACAGTTAGCAGTCAGTGGAAAAGCATATAAGAACTAAATATGTAAAGTAAGCCAAGAAGTAATAGCGTAGCAGCAGAGACGTCGGCTGAAGAGCAGGCAGTCATGGTTCGAGCCCCCCAACATCAATTTTTATTTTTAGTGAAATAAGCACGAAACAAGTCCCTGATATATATGTACACATATAAAATTATATTTTATGTAAAATGTAATGAAATGGGCCATATATTTTGAAGACATGTGAGATAATAAAAAAAAAAAAAATGTCAGATGTGCCTATAGCTGAGCTACAGTCTAACAAGTTGAGTACATCTGCCCGCAGGCGAGCAGTGGTTTAACAGGTATAAAATGAGTGCCCATAGGTGAGTAGTGGTTTAACACACTGAAACTGTGTGCCCATAGCTGAGCTGAGCGTAATATGCGTGCTGACAGCCAAATGATGCATAAACCAGCATAATCCATTTGCGCGGAGCTGCGCGCCGCGCCATCTAGCTAACCGACGGGCAATGTTGAGCAAGCTGTAACAAAACTGCCTTTACACAGACACACCTCCTAGCCTGTGTAGACAGTCATAAAATATAAAAAGCAGTGGCTAGGTTTGAACCCAGGACACCATGCACCATAGTCAAGGTACTGAACCACTAAGCCATGACAGTTGCACTTAGAAATGCAGTAATAGCATATATATAGGAATGAATAGAAAGAGGAGCATGACAAAGCAGGTTTTGTGAAGCTGATACAATTCCAAAATGGCCAATCACAGATAAGTGTGGGAAAAATGGCATATATAAGCCCCATAGGCGGGAATACACAGCATAACCGATTGTAGAACCGACTTGCAGCCAGAATGTCAGGTGTAGATGAGGGTAGTTGCTTTCGAGCACAGAGGTGGGGCGTTGAGGAGTCCAAATATATGGTTTGGCTCCTTGTCCACAATCATAAGGCCCAACTCATGCAGGGCCAGGTCCTGTGGGGAGCATATAGGGCTGAGGCATGGGACCGGTTGGCTCATGATCTCACCAGTGCCACAGGGATACCAAGGACTGGTGAGCAGGTCCATCACCACCATGCGGACCTGAAGAGATGGAAGCAGGACCAACTGAACCGTTGGATCCAGGAGGCCCGGCAAATGCCCAATGCCCCACTACTGAGTAAGTTACATGTAATTATTTATGTAAGAAATTAACCTAGCTGATATTATGGAGCTGTGTATTCCAATATTATATTATTTATATTACAGCTGCAGGTGTCCGTTCTGCTTACCGTAGAGCCTATGGTGATAGGCTGGCACAGTTGCGCCACCAGGCAGGTCAGTAATTCTCTCCCTGTAACTGTAAATAAATATATAGGTATGACAGTTAGCAAAAGTGTGCAGTGTAGTCACTAATTAATAAAATGTGCAAGTAACAGTGTAAGAGGGTTTGCAAGTATTGCTTGATTACAAAAGTGTGATGCAGCCTGTAATCCAAATGTAAAAATGAAACAAGTCTGAAATAAAGATGTCCCACCTGTAATATAATAGTACATAACCTGCAGCAGGCCGAAAAGTACAGCTGCAGAAGCTGAGTAAAACACGTGTGAAATATATCCCTGTTGAAATACAGAAACATGACAGAAGTGAGACTGCTGGAAAGGATTGTTATAACTACAGGTAAAACATGTCAATAAAGCCTAGAATTAAGTACCATCCTGAATTGTAAAAATAAAACAAGTGAGAGAGTGTGAGAAAGAGTTATGAATCCACCAATAAAGTAGTAATAACTCCTGAATAAAGTATACTGCAGTCAGTACAGAATGAAATGAATGTGACAGGCAGAACCAAACAGTAACATGTGTTGAAAATGGTACCGCAGCTGGAATGTGTATCCCAAAATCTGGATATGTTGCTCTCAGTCTGCAATATGCAGATAGTATGGTTGTCTGAAATACCAAACATCCACAGTTGTCTATAGCTATATAAAGCAAATGTAGCAGGATGATGTAGCTGAACAGAGCCAGATATGAATGTGTATGAATAAAAATGAAAATGTATATTGATGTAGCAGTAACATTCCTATCACCAACATGAAGTAGTTATCACATAGGAAACTGTAGCAGAACTGTAGTGTGTATATATCTGCAGCTATTAGAAATGTACAGCATAGGTTCATAGGTTCATAGGTTCATACTAGGCTATCTGCCCAAGGGCATTTATAAGCCTAGCCCATAGTTATGTGGCTTTCGCCACCCCTTTAGTTTGAAGAAAACTATGCCTATTATTTTGCTGTGCCTCTGTCAAGCAGTGACACTGAAGTAATCCCTGGGGTATATCTGCGATCTGCCATCCATTGGTCAAGATTCCTCTTGAACAAGGCCAGCGAGGTGCTCTGCCTCACATGTACTGGGATTTTGTTCCACAGCATAGGGAGTGTCTGTGTGATGAATCTGTCCCTCCAGCACGCTCTATTAATAACCGTGTCAAGGTTTAAGTCTCCCACCCTTGTGATTCTGAGGGATCTAGATTTTTTGAGGTGAAGCATATTCATCAAATCTGGGTTTGACATGGCCTTATATGTCAGGCACAGTTCACCTCTGAGCAAGCGGTATGCGACTGAATAGAGCTAGAGTTCTTTCAGTCGGGCAGCATAAGACATATTTTTGAGACCCTTTATCCTTTTGGTGAGGAACTTTTGGGGCCTTTCCAGCTGCTGCAGGTGTCGGGTCAGATACATTCCGAATGGGGCATTGTACTTAATCATAGGTCTAATGAGTGATGAGTACAGGGGGACAATGACCTCCCTAGATCTAGATGTGAATCCCTTCATGATCAGGTGGGCAATGTAGAAGGTTTTCCTAACTACTTTGGCAACATGAGTGTCAAACGAAAGGTTACTGTCAACCTGGGTCCCCAGATCCCTGATGACTTCTTCTGTGCTCAGTGGATTGCCACCTATATGGTAGCTAGGGGTAACCTTGTTTTTCCCGAAGGGTATGACTATGCATTTCTTGGCGTTTAACTTTAGGCCATGGCTCTGGCACCAGTTATCCGTTTCTGTGAGGCCCTTCTGAAGGATATCTGTGTCAGATGTGTTTTCGACTATGGCGCCAGTTTGCAGTCATCTGCAAACTTTGTCAGCCATAACCCTCCTGTGTTTGCTTGTACTTCAGAAAAGTAGATGCCAAACAAGAGTGGTCCCAGGACTGAGCCCTGTGGGACACCACTTGTGACAGGCTTTGAGTCTGACATGGCGCCAGCAACTCTGACCCTGTGGGTTCTGTCACTTAGCCAGTTTGCAACCCATCTTGTGATGTATGGGTTTACATTCAAGCTGATGAGTTTTTCGATGATACCTGAGTGGGGTATTGTGTCGAAGGCCTTTGCCAGGTCAAGGTAGGCTGTATGGACTGCCTTGCCCTCATCAATGGCCTTGGTGACTGTTTCGAAAAAGTCAACCAAGTTTAAAAGGCATGATCTGCCTTTGACAAAGCCAAACTGGGTTGGATCCAAAGTCTGCAAGTTCCCTATGTCTTTATTTATGAGTTCCATTATGATCCTCTCCATGGCTTTGCAGATAAGGCTTGTCAAGCTAATGGGATGGTAATTTCCAGTGTCGGTGGAGGCACCGCCCTTGTGAAGTGGAACCACAGTCACCGTGCGCCACTCCTTGGGTACGTATCCTGAGGTGAGGCTAAGATTAAACAGCTGTCCTAACTGCAGGTTTAATTCCTCATTGAGTTCGTGGAGCACACAGCCGGGGACACCATCCGGTCCCATGGATGCTGTGTTTTTTGCCTTGGAGAGAGCAGTTCTCACTTGGGCGTTGGAGATGTTTGGGGGGCTACAATCCTCTGGTATAGATATCTCTTCTTTTGGGGGGAAGGGGGGAGAGTTTGCACTGAACCTGTCAGCCAGTATGTTGGCAATGTGTATAGGTTCAGTAATCTTCACATCATTTTGAACTAATTCTGAGCATATCTGGGAGTTTCCTCCTAGGTTTCTAACATAGCTAAAGAAGGCCTTATGATTGCCTTTTGAGTCCTTGGCAATTTTTCTCTCAAAATTTGCCTTGGATGATTTTATGAGAGCTCTTAGTTTTTTACTTATAACGATCAAAGGTGTCTTACCTTTCAAGGATTTTGCTCTATCTTGTCGTAGCTTCCTCCTTTTGTTGTAGAGTTTGTTTATGGCTGGGGTCCACCAGACTGGATGCTTGCCTTTGGTACAAAGAGTCTTAGTTTTGTTTGGGATTGCCTGATCCATGCAGTCCTGTAGGTGCTGGTAGAAGGCATTTGTAAGTGATTCAGCGGTTTGAGTAATGTTTACCACTGGCTCAGGGGCCTTAAAGGAGACCACACTAGTTTTTAGAAGTGTGAAGTCGGCTTTTGAGAAGGTTTTCACTGTGGTCTTTTTTATTTCAGGTGGGGGCGGGATGAGGACCTCCAGCGAGATTAGTTTATGATCTGATCTCACTAGTGAGGGGTATACTTTCGGTGTTGAACATTGTGATCCCATGATCGTGATGATGAGATCAAGTATGTTTTCTCCTCTTGTGGGGATGGCGACTAGTTGTTCCATGGCATTTGAGTTTATGAACTCCAGGAACCTTTGGGCTAGAGTGTTTGGGCTTGAGTAGTGTTCCCAGTCTATATTAGGGTAGTTGAAATCACCTAGTATGATGGTGTTTGGAGATACATTTATCCCCTCAAGTGTTTTCAGGAAGGCCGTGTGAGGTTCCTGAGTTTGAGAGGGTGGCCTGTAACATGCTACAAATTGCAGAGCAGTCTTGCCTATGGTTAATTGCACCTGGATGGTCTCCGATGCATCGTGCATTGCCACCAACCTTGAGGTGTGTGTGCCCTTTATGAATATGGACACCCCCCTCCTTTCTTGGTGTTGTCCGGATTTTGGGGCCGGAACGCATGATATGAGGTGAAACCTGATAGTGCTGGGGTGCTCTCAGGAGCCTTGAACCAGGTTTCTGTCACAGCACAGACATCAATGTTCTCCATACTGAGAAGGGCCTTGAGTGCGTGCATCTTGAGGTTGAGACTTCTGGCATTGAGCAGCATTACCCTTAGTTTTTTTCCTTTTTTGTGTTCTAGGGTGGTGGTTTAGAATTTGAGCCTTGCCTAAAAAAGGCACTATGGGGGTGGCAAGAGCCTTTGCCAATATCCGGAAGCCCAGGGGTGACAGGTGCAAGCCGTCCCTTGTGAAGCAGCATGGCTTGTCCAGCATGTCATCCCAGGCAGACAGACATTGGATCCCCTTTGAATGACACCAAAATTTAAGCCAATTATTAAAGCTGATCATCTTATCACTGTATTGTGGCATCATTCTAGGTGAAGGTAGGATACTGCTCAAGGTCAGGGTCATACCTGCCTGGGCTACATAATCAGAGAGCTCCTCAATGTCTCTTTTCATGTAGTCCAAGGAGGTACGTCTCAGGTCGTTGACACCAGCATGGACAATGACTGAGTCGTACTTGTACCTGCTGTTGAGAGACCTGAGTGCTTGCATTATGTGGCGGATTCTAGTGCCCGACAGGCAGATTACTGTTACCTTCTCCTTACTCAGTCTGGTGAGCAGGACATCAGTGTGCCTGGCTATGGAGTCACCAATGACGAGTGTGTCTGGCATTGTGTTTGGCCTTAAGGGCTGTGACTGTTTGACACTCTGACTGTGTGGTCTATGTGTTGCATGTGTTGGGTCCTGAGGTGGTAGTTGTTTGGGTGTCTGCTTTGGAGGCCTCTGCTGTTTTGGTAGATTTTTGGTCAGAGCCTCTGAGTATGTCTTTATGTGATTATGTGTATGATTTGAAGTTGTGATGGTACTATGTGTGACTGGGTATGTAGTGTGTGTGATTACCTTCTCCTCCTGTCTGGTCTTGCCAGTCCTATGTTGAGAGAGCTCAGCCTCCAGTTTGTCCGTATAGTTGCATCTCTCGCATGTATTTGTGTTTTGTGGGAGAAGGAGAGGATAGTCTGTGTACATGAGGCAATTGTAACATTGCCTCAATATTCCCAGGTTCACCAGTTGAGCAGGAGAGGACACTAGCAACTGATCCCTCGACATGCTAGAAGTAATAGATAAAAAAAAACTTACAAAAGACTCCGGGGGATGTTGGTTCTATGCTGGTGGGATACTATCTATAATAATAGTGCTTTATCAAGGTGCAAGTACTGTAGGAGCAAGTGCTAGGCTTTACAGATAGAGAATAGTCTACTTGGGAATCAAGTAGAGAGGAAGTTTTTAGTTATAGGATACGCTGGTTAGATCGGCAGTACAGTTCGAGGAAGGTAGTTTTAAGGGAAAATTTGAAGAGTGGAATTTAGGTAGCCCGAATAGTTTAACCTTGTTTAGCCACCGCTGCTCTTGTGTGCTAACGCGCGCTTTATAGCAGGGGGCTGGAAAAAAACAGGAAATGACCCAAAATGGCCAACGAATTACTAGTTGCTGTCTCTAACCACTCCTCTGAGGACAAACAAGCAGCTCAGTACTCCCCACTCCCACTGGTGAGTAAAGAAACTACCTCTGGCCACACAAGAAAATGGAGGAACACAGGAACCAAATACAAAGCCCAGGGATCAGCAAAATCTGATCACTGGAACAACTAGCTAGGAAAGTTTAGGAAAGGAGAAGTATTTTTTTTTTTTTTTTAGTTTTTTGCAAACAGACAGAAAAAATACAGTAAATGCTTTGATATTCAACTAAATTGCTATCAAAGGCTGGTACACTTGAGTGTATTAGCCTGTTTGTTACTTTTAAGCAAAACTTTAGCCAACAAGTGCAATCAACAATTTAAGCACAGAAAAACAGGAAAATCAGGTAATAAAACAGTAATATAGGCACAAACAGTAGTCGAAAAGCTCAAAAGATCGAAAAATGCAAAATAAAATGTTCAAAAAATACTTATAATCAAGAAAGTTGCTTTTTCTGCTCTCTGCTGGCTTAGGAACTCTGCAGTGGACCACGAGGAGCTATGCCAAATTCTCTAATGCCAGAAAAGCCCGCCAAAGTGCGCTTTATAGCAGGGCGCTGGAAAAAACAGGAAATTACCCAAAATGGCCAACAAATTACTAGTTGCTGTCTCTAACCACTCCTCTGAGGACAAACAAGCAGCTCAGTACTCCCCACTCCCACTGGTGAGTAAAGAAACTACCTCTGGCCACACAAGAAAATGGAGGAACACAGGAACCAAATACAAAGCCCAGGGATCAGCAAAATCTGATCACTGGAACAACTAGCTAGGAAAGTTTAGGAAAGGAGAAGTATTTTTTTGTTTTTTTTTAGTTTTTTGCAAACAGACAGAAAAAATACAGTAAATGCTTGGTATTTGACTAAATTGCTATAAAAGGCTGGTACACTTGAGTGTATTAGCCTGTTTGTTACTTTTAAGCAAAACTTTAGCCAACAAGTGCAATCAACAATTTAAGCACAGAAAAACAGGAAAATCAGGTAATAAAACAGTAATATAGGCACAAACAGTAGTCGAAAAGCTCAAAAGATCGAAAAATGCAAAATAAAATGTTCAAAAAATACTTATAATCAAGAAAGTTGCTTTTTCTGCTCTCTGCTGGCTTAGGAACTCTGCAGGGGACCACGAGGAGCTATGCTAAGTTCTCTAATGCCAGAGAAGCCCGCCAAAGCACGCTTTATAGCAGGGCGCTGGAAAAAACAGGAAATGACCCAAAATGGCCAACGAATTACTAGTTGCTGTCTCTATCCACTCCTCTGAGGACAAACAAGCAGCTCAGTACTCCACACTCCCACTGGTGAGTAAAGAAACTACCTCTGGCCACACAAGAAAATGGAGGAACACAGGAACCAAATACAAAGCCCAGGGATCAGCAAAATCTGATCACTGGAACAACTAGCTAGGAAAGTTTAGGAAACTATGTATTGGTATTTGAAGTTGTTAATTACATTTTCTTCACCCTACCCTATAACCACATATAATCCATTCCACGTGAAATTGGTATGTGCAATCACAATTAACACCCCTGGACATTTGTCCTGTTGGTTCATACATATTTGCATGTACGTTGATGCATCTGCCCTGTTCATACATCCAAACCTGATGGCCTGTTGCCATCAATCAACCCTGCATGTTGTTGGACTGTGTATTGCTGTTCAAAATATGCATGTGTTATGCTTGCTGTGCAATGGTTTGAATATCTGGGTGTTTGGTTAATGGGAATACTAATGCATGCTGTTATAACTAATTGTGAATGGTATTGTACGTTACTAAACCAAACTGTCATGACATAATGCAAAACATAGGATGACAGGGAAGGTGGGTTCCAGCTGACCCACCTCTCCCTCCTCTGCTGGCGAGTGCACCTGGCAGTAGTGCCCAGGCCAGACCCTCCTCTGGTGGCCCTGTGCCACCTGCGGGTGAAAGCGCTGCAGGGGATGGGGCTCGTCCCCCCTCTGCAAGTGTGGCCGGAGGAGAACATCCACTCACCCTCCGTAATGTCCAGACTGTGTTGCGTAGGGAGATCTGGGAAGCTGTTCTTGGGCCCCTATGCCAGCTTGAGGCACGGGTGGCACAACTAACAGGCATGCCTGCTGCCTGGCCTACACAGCCCCCAGCACAGCCCCATCCTGGGCAGTGAAGGCACAGTGGCAATTGTCCATGGGTGGGGATATCAGTTCCACTGTTGCCATCTGTGGGCTCATGGGCTCAAGATATCCAAACATCCGTCCCTGTCAATTGTGTAACCCCCCCACATGTGTCATACACTGCCCCTGTATGCGTCTTGTTTGTCTTGTCTGTTAACCTACCCGACCTACCTCCCCAGCTATACTGACTTCCTGTGCCTGACATACCACTCTCACCTGGAAAAAAAAAAAGGGCACTCTGTACCCACAAAAAAATTACGCCCCATACATAGCTGCCCATTTCGCACACATGTCTGCTGGACATGTAAACTGTCAATTACAACTGGCTGTACAAGTATTATTGTTGTCCTTACACCTCTCTCAGGGGTGGAAGGTTTCAAATGTCACACCAAATTACAAACATATGCACAGCTGTTGCCAATGAAGAAATGGGCAGCTATGGGCCTTACCTACATCCCTCCTGCAAAACCCAAGATTGTTTCCCTAATGTCTTACCCTCTTTGTGACCCCTTTTTCACCACTTTCCTGTCTCCCCATTTTCATTTCTTTCAAAGAAATTAGCGTGGGTGTGCGCAAGAGTAAGCATTTTTAAGCAGTTGTAAGCGGGTGTGCGCGGAGCTGAACACCAGTGCGCATGTGTGAGCTCCGCGCAAACCAGCGCTAACCCAGTTACAACTGCTTAAAAGTGCCTTAGTCACTCTGAATGACAAGGCCTGTAGTCTGCTCAAAAGCAAAATAAAATCCCACTGCTAGTCCCGAACCCAGGAAACAGTAGTTTGCATGACTTACCACTAAGCTATGACTGTTATATAAGAACATTGTGCTACAATAAATAATATATCATGTACTAGCAGGAATGAATGTAAAGGGAATATAGGATGTGCAGTACACAAAGCATGTCATGTATATTTACTGTCAAATGTAGTGGATTTCTATAATAGTAGTGTGTGAACAGAAACAGCCATGCTAGTTGGTAGCTAGTAGGTAATAATGTCACTGTAGCACCTTGCAAGCCACACACATACTCACAGCAGGATAATCACTGCCCATACCCCACAACCTCTTACAGCAACACATCCGGACTAAGTAATTAAAAATGTGGAGCAAAGGTCCAAAAACAGGGACACATTCCAAATATTGCTCCAACAAACTTAGACAGTTGAGAGAGTAAGAGAGTAACAGGTTTTGCATTATGTTGGATGTTTGGAAGGGTATGGAGTCTGAAACTGAAATGTTTGTCACTATAGTCTGACTTGAGCCCAGAGTGATTTGCCAGAATAAGCTGTTTATGAGATATGAACCAAAATATGAGGCAAAAATGTGGACATCCTGCAAATATCTGTACACTTGAGAGGTCTGACGGTGTCATATTTGAATAGTTAAGAGCCTAGACATAGCAACAGTGACTGAGTTACAAGGATGCCCCACAGACTCCCTGTGAAATGTACAAACAGTAGGCAGAAAGGTGTTACAACACATGCAATGGTAACTATGTAGTACTGAAAGTATGCACCACTTGCACGTCGGAAATAGTGTAGTAATACATATGCTCATGCTAACCCACAGTCACAACTGCAGAATACTAGGCAATTTAATGGGTGTACCCCACTGATATGTACCATTCCATGAGGCAGATAAAAGATGCACCTGAGAGTCTCTGGGGCCTGCTCAGCAGCATACTCAAATACCCTAATAGATGTCAAGGCCCACACCATGGCCAGACCACACTGCATGCAGTAACACCCTAGCAGATATAGCAAGCATTCCAAGGTGTGAATGTACATGGAAAATAGGAAAGCCACAGCAACACACTACAGTCAAGACACCTAGCAGGCATACAAGTAGTGAATGTAAAGGGCAAATATTGAAGCCATAGCAACAAAGTGCAAGAGCCACTGCTATATACCAGTTACACCACATGTCCCACAGGAAAGCACACACACCCACATTAACAGTAGTAGTAGTCTTAGGTGTCAGTGTACATACACACTAAGTACAGGAAACTGGAGAAATGAATGGAGAAATGTTAATTTACAACACAGCCAGAAATATGAGAGAGATACTAACCTTTACACTCACAGAACAGTGTCCACAGCATACCAACCTGGTCCCTGCCCTTAAAATCTGAAAGGGCTACGCCTATCTCACATACCTTTTTATAGCACTGTCCTGGAATCACAGTGAGAACTGCAATCAGTACACAACTGTCTGCATGCAATTAGCAAATGCTGGCTAACAATTGGTGCATAGGCCATCACATGGACATCTGCAGATACCTACAAAAGCATGCTGTACTCCCGGTCCACACATGCCATACTTTCATTGCACCCTCTGGAGGTAGAGAGAGAGAGAGAGAGAGAGAAAAGAAAAAAAAAACATACACAAACAAGAACACTCAGCAAAACCAACTAGAAAGCTGACATCTGCCAACTCGAGCAGCAGCAGGACACCAAACCAAATGGCAACACAAGCAGCTGTGACAAAGACAGGTAATGTAAAGTAATACTTTAAAAGTCTACATACTGTGAACCCTCCATATGTGTCATTGGTCTGCATCCAAATGTATATGAAGATGTGCATAGGGCAGGGGACATACAGCAACTATCAGTGAAGGCTGTACATACATATGTATGTGAGGGCATCTATGTGCACATATCAATGTAGGTTGAATGTAGGTTGTAGTGCAATGTACAAAGTAGGTTTCACAGTTATGTATGTTTAGCAGTATGTTAGTGTGTGTATACAGTTTTGTAAACAAACATGTTGAAATACCTATCTATCATATGGATACGTATGTATGTCAATATATGTATGTATATATATATATATATATATATATATATATATATATATATATATATATATATATATATATATATAATATGCATATATGTATACATACATAGAGAGGGATGTAGGAATACATAGACAGATGTAGATAGATAGAATATGTAGAAACATATATATGTAATACACACATACAGATATAGATATATGTAGATACATATACGTAGACAGACAGATCTGACTATCTACAGATATGACTGTATATGCCGATCTCACACTCCCCCTGTCCCACCCCCTCTGTCACTGTCACCCCCTCTCTGTCACCCCCCCATATCTATAGCAATATATGTACATCGAGATATATATATATGTATATGTATACAGATATATATATATATATATATATATATATATATATATATATATATATAGACATATATATATATATATATATATATATATATATATATATATATATATATATATATATATATATACACATACATATATATATATATAGAGAGAGAGAGAGAGAGATGTATATATATTCTGAGTGAGGCACATGTGTACAGATGTATTGCAACAGGTGCCTGGTGACAAAGGCATGGAGTGAACACCAGTGTTGAAACTGGAGTAACATACCCCATTTCAAATCACCTACACCAGTAACCACCAGATATGTGATTGGCTGCCCACCACTGCATGTGTCAGGGGTGAATAGGGTCATAAATGTGTACAATAGTCCCCCCAATGATAGTCACAGTGGCACACTATTCCTGGAATACCTGCACATGATATGTGTCAGCAGACATGGTGTGTCAGCTATGGACATGTAGGTCAGTGTACCCCTCCACACCACACAATGGCTGCCACGGTATGTACCTCGCATGACAGCTACAGATATGGAGAAGGACACAGTGACATGTACAACACTGTGACAATGCACTCAAACACATTACCAATGCACAGTGACTGACCAACACCACAGAGTACACACATACTACCCACATAGAGGTTACCACTCCTGGATTTACATACTTAAGTCACACCCATGACAGATGTCCAACAACCAGAGTAACACCTCACACCATCCACAACCTAAATGACTGCCGTGTGTCGTCCTTGACACCGCAGTAGAGAGCACATGGTGGAGGCACAGGTTCCTACCCACAGATAAGACATGCCCTGCAATAAACCACACAGCGTTAAGAAGCAAGACTCCCCATGAGTACATGTCACACATACCCCTGCTGAATGTTAGTCAGAAATGTAATATGCCATATGAGTCACCCTTTGTAACTGTTTGACAGGAGCAGGTACCATCACATCACATGTGTCACAATGGTCAGGGTAGCAGAACAGTATGCTGCTGTAGTCCCAGGGGCAATAGCATATTGTATTGTATTGTATTGTAATGTATTGTATTGTGTTGTATTGTATTGGTATGTAGATGTGCCTCCTTCGTGGAGTGGAACCACTGCTGCTGTACGCCAGTGTACAGGTACATATCCTGTAGTCAGGCTAGTGTTACATAGCACTTCTATATGTGTGTTTAGCTCCTCTTGGAGTTCATGTAGCATGCAATCGGGGATACCATCAGTGCTGTGTTTTCTGCTTTTCTGAGGGCGGCTCTCACCTGGACATCTGTGATGACAGGGAGGTTACATTCAGCTGGGATAAGTATGTCTTAGTTTGGGGGAGAGGGAGGGGGGAAACTTGCACTGAACCTGTCTGCCACAATGTTGCCAATATCTGTGGGTTCAGTTAATTATTTGTTGTTGTGTACTAACTATGAGCATATTGGAGGGTTTCTGACCAGGTTTCTAACATAACTGAAGAAGGCCTTGTGGTTATCTGTAGTGTCCCCTGTGATTTCCCTCTCAAAGTTGCCCACGGATGTTTGTATGAGAGAATATAGCTCTTTACTAGTGCTGATCAGACATGCCTTCCCTTTATGTAATTATGCTCTGTCTTGCAGTAGCTTCCATCTTTTCTTATACAATCTGTCTATGGCTGGGGTCCACCAGACAGGATGCTTTCCCTTTGTGGAGAGTGTCTTGGTCTTATATGGGATTGCATGATCCATCCATTCTCGGAGATGTCTGTAGAAATCATTTGTGAAGGAATCAGCATTGTGGGTTGTGTCTTCCACTGGCCCAGTGGGCTTAAAGGATACCATCTCAGTGTGACGAAGTGTAAAGTTTGAAATGTTATTCACTGTAGTCGTTTGTGCTGGTGGTGGAGGTGGGATATGTATATCCAGGGCAATTAGTTTGTGGTCAGATCGCAGTAGTTGATGATGTACCCCATACAGTACCTCGATACAAACCCCCAGAGTGAGGAGGTGCTTTGGACCTGAATCAGTGTTCTGACTGCTGGGATTTGATAGTATGTCATATGGAGTGTGCCAGGTACTGTTGCACAGTTGTTGGCTGAGCACTGATACCTGGCCATTTACATGTGTATCCACCAATAGACAGACAGATGCTATATATGTGAGATATGTTGTATCACAACAGTCGAGTAGCATGTGTAGTATGTGTGCCAAAGTCTGCTGAAATATTTTGCTGATATCATGTTATTTCCTTTTTCAGGACCATGGCTCATCAGCGCAATCCAGCATACTCTGCATCTGAGGATGAGGAAATACACCAGAGCCTGGTGCGGGATTATGCAATACTCTTTTCCCACACCAGCCAGAATCAGCAGGAGAGGGCTGCACTGTGGCAAGACCTGGTCCGTCAGGTAAATGACATAGGCACGCATAACAGGACATATGAGCAGGTACGACATCACTGCAGTGATTTAATCAGAAATGTCCGTCAGCGTGCATCAGATATCCACAGGCAACAGGTTGCCACAGGTGGTGGGGTGGCTACACATCCCCCACTCACCAGACTGGAGGGACTACTCATAAGTGTTGTGGCTCCAGCCCACCAACAACAACAACAGCAGCAGACCTGCATTATGATGGAGGCTGGAGCCACACAGCACCAAGACTACGAGCGTGCAGGTAATATGCCATATGTATAGTTGACTGTTGTGTACACTGGTAGTTAATGCATGTGTGAGATGTGTCCTTGGTTTGTAGCGGTCATCATAGTATTTAATGTGCAAGTGTGATATTCTCAATATCAGCAGCTGACCTGTGAAAGACAACTGTTGTACTACTGACCTGTATCATACTCATTAACAATGGCACAGTTGTGCCCACTGACATTAATTTCCTCACTTCTGCAGGTCCCTCCGGTGTAACAGCAATGCAGCCTATCCATGCTGGTGAGTGTGTATTAACAATACCTTTAATAGTCTTGATAGTAATAGTAATATTAGGCTCACTTAGTAGTGCTCGGTGTATGCATGCAGGTGTGTCTGTGTCTGTGTGTTGATATCTCGCATACTGAGTAGTGTGCAAGTGTGCAACTGTGTGCAAGTGTGCAAATGTGTGCAAGTGTGCATGTATGCATGTGTGCATGTGTGCATGTGTGCACGTGTGCATGTGTGCATGTGTGCATGTGTGCATCACTGGTAACATTGCGTAGACATTGTAAACTGTGTTTCCTGTTTCCCTCCCGCAGGTTCTGGTGTTGCTCTGGTGTCATGCAGCAGGGAACCTGACCACAGGTGCCATGGGTACTGATAATGATGACATCTGTGTAATGGCACAGGAAGGTGTGCCAGGGTCCGTCATTGGTCAGCCAATTGACAGTACACAGCTGTCAACCCCATCAATGCGCACAGTCATCCTGCCAATACACCCTTTGTCACCAATGTCCCTAGGTGATGGACAGGATACAGTGGGCATTGACCAGGGTAATGTGGTATCTGTGGCACATGCTTCCCCACATAGCAGCCATGGGCATGGCTCTGAGATGGTACCACACAGACAGATGTCCAGGGGTTCTTGTGGGAGCATCCGTGGGCGTACTGCCCCTGTCAGACGTGCCCACAGAGGTCTTACAACCTCAGCTATATTTCGGGCTGCCATGCAGACACAGTCACGTATGGAACGGTACACCAGACAGGGTCTGAGGGAGCTGACAGCATGTCGCACAGCCGCCATGACTGACAGTATGCATGACATTGCGGCTGCCATCCGTAATTTCACCGATGTCATACACAGACATTGTGGGGACATATTAGATCAGTTCCACAACTACATGTCCATGAGCCAGGGCAATGGTGGACAGTTGAGGCGTCAGCGTGGGTGTATGCCAGCAACAGCAGCAGCTGGCAGTCGTCACGGATGACAACAGGGCCGCGGCCGCCCCAATAGTGCCAGCAGCAGCCTCAGCAATGCTGGGTCTGTGCTGTCATCAGACCGCCCCAGGAGACCACATGCACGTGGTTCTGGACAGACCCAACAGGTATCTGTGTCCAGTCAATGAACACCTGCTTCTGATGACAGTACCCAGTCTGGATTGGTACCAGATATGGTCAGTAGCACCCCTGCAAGGCACAGGTACCGTGTCCGTGGCCAGAGACACTGATCTGTATGACCTGGCAGGTACAGTCTGTGGCTGTCCACAAACACCGGTATATGGCAGCCATGAGGTGGAACTGTGTGCATCCATACACACATGCGAATTGACAACACCTAGGGCTACCGCATACACGCACACACTGCATCAACATTGCCCCACCTTGTACTGCTGTCCCTCACCAACACACATACACATACATATCAATTGGTGGTATCAGTGGCAGACTCAGGCATACCAAGTTCACACACTGTGCATATGATGAAACTGTGCCACATCCTGCAATCTGTAACATCAGTGCAGGTACAGGTGTGCTGATATAATTGTGGGTATATCCCAGCATGCCTGATGCAGTAAGGGTATGATTGTCTTGTACGGTTTTCTACACCCATGGTAAGTACCATAGTGTATCATCTGCACATGTTGGCATACTGGTGGTAAGGATGTCAACAGAAGGCTACATACATAGGTAGCACAGGGGATAAGGTAATGAAAGTATTGATACGCAATGATGGACATGTAAACTGCAAGTGGCATGTTGCCCACACTGGACTCTGCAATGCGGATGTTTGAGGATGTTGATATGTGTGCAGTACTACACGACTGGTACAGGACACACAGGAGCACCCTAGCACTGCAAGCTCACATCTCATACCATGCTAGACAGCCCCAACACACAAAACTAACTTTCACAGGAGGGAGAGTCCCCATAAATGTCAGGGATACTGTGGTGGCAGGACAGGTAGCATACATCCTACTAAGTATGGAACCACTGAGTGAAGGCTCAGTGTCTGTTATTTGACATGTGTATTACTGCAGGTATGAGCACCTGGGTTTCCATCCAGTTATTGTACATCCTGACGGTACATGGTCTGTACACTTGTGTGCGCTGAGACTGGACCCTGGCCATCTAACCTGTGTATTTCCATGTACATGTGTATAGTGCCTGCATATTTTCACTGTTACCTACTGTAAGTGGTACAGCTTGTTTGTTGTACAATGGACTACATGCAGCCCTGCTTACTGTAGCTTTGTTTGCATGCATGTTTGCTTGCAGTTACCCTGTAACACTGATCCCACCTGCAATGCAGATTTACAGAGCTTCTGTGGACTCCTAGTGACATCTGCATAGTTTACTATATGTATGCCCATGTCTCACTTGACAGAACGTCACTGTTTGTCCTGTTCGCATGTACGTTGCCTGTGACACATTGCATATGACAACTGGCATTTGACCATGTGAGCAGTCATATATGCCAGTGCTAACTAATCACAGGCACTACACCCTCACAAACTCACCTTCTGTACCTTGTTCCCCATTGGCCCTATGTGCTGTTAATCACCATGGCAATCACAATACTCTGCTAGCATGTGCAAAGGTCACTTGTCAGTCACCTCTATGGTACAGTTGTGGAATATGTGAGTCATGTGGCAATGTCACAGCTGCCACATGTACACAGTCAACCCTCTCCCCCACACATGGACGTACAACACATGTATGAGATGCAACCACATAGCCAAACTGGGGACTAAGCACTCTGAACCCAGTACTGGCATAACCTGTCAGGTGGCATGAAATACTACAGTGACTACAATACCAGTCTGATGTAGACCTACACTGACAGCAATCCAAACACATGAACACACTGGGGCATTCGTGGAGCCTCAGAATAGCATCCTGCCTGAGCAGCAGACACCTCTGCAGCTGGCACACAGGCATGCGTTAAGCCGGAACACGGCACGTGCAACACATAGCAGACATATCCTGTGTGCCAAACAGTCACAGCCTGTACAGCTAGACAACACACCTGCTACAGTTGTGTTAAGTACCTTTATTGTCCAGTACAGTGAGGTCCCACTCACCAGGCTGGACAAGGTGAAGGTCACAGTGATATGCCCGTGGGGCACTACGGTCCACCACATAACACAAGCATACAGGTCAGTCAGAGGCATGGACACATATGACTCAGTCATTGTCCATGCCACTATGGCTGACCTGTGATGTACCTCCCTGGACCACATGATAGGGAACATAGAAGTGCTCTCTGAGCATGTGGCACAGGCTGGTATGACCCTGACCTTGGTTGGCATCATACCCTCACCAAGAATACTGAAGTATTACTGAATGCTGATGAATTACTGTAGCTACAACACCCTAGCTGAAAGGTTCCTAGCATGTAGTCACTGCATTGCTATGGAACAAATTGTTACCACTCCCACAACAGGTGAAAACATGCAGCACCTGTTCATCAACAACATGTAGACTATATGCCCCAGACCAGATGTGTATCCCTCACTGGTAGGATGATACCATATACAACTCACACTGTATATACACATACCACATGCAGCACCTGCACAGAAGACCACAGTCATAATGTTATCCAGTCCAAATACCATGTATTCACATGTGGCAGGCGTCAGACAAGGGAACTATTGAAGGTCACAGGTACATATGTGTATTTGGCACACACATACATCATCTGTGCCCATTGCCATTACTGGTTTAATCGATGTCATGCATTATTGTGAACAACAACCCACACACATGGGCATTCTGTGTGACAAAAACACATGTGGCATGTGTGGAATTCAAAGCCATAACTAACTGTGCTATGACAGTAGTGAGAGACGCAGTAGCAGAGCATGCTATTTGTATTATTGGGAGATTTGCCCTCTTCTGCTGTACTTGTAGGGTGCTGACATCATCTCTGTGTAGAGATTGGAATATGCACCAGCTGGTGTGTTGTACTGGTTGCCAAAAGGGTCAGTTTTCTCACACATGTAATTGCACACACCTTACTTTTACCCTCCCCCCCACACACACACACTTGCCATTTGCAGGATTCAAACCCCTACCTAGCTATGTTATGACACTCAAGACAGATGCATTAGCAGAGTGCGCTATTCACATTACAGGGAGGTTTTTTTTCTCCTGCTTTACTTATAGGGTGCTGACATCATCAGTGTTTAGAAAGGGGAATGTGCATCCTGTAGTGTGTTTTCCTAGTTGCCAAAAGGGGCATTTCTCTCACACAGAGTTGCATACACACTAAACCCCCTCACCCAAACACACACACTTGCAGGATTCAAACCCCTACTTAACTATGTTATGACACTCAAGACAGATGCATTAGCAGAGTGCACTATTCGCATTACTGGGAGGTTTTCCTTCTCCTGCTGTACTTATAGGGTGCTGACATCATTAGTGTTTAGAAAGGGGAATCTGCATCCTGTAGTGTGTTTTCCTAGTTGCCAAAAGGGACATTTCTCTCACACAGAATTGCACACACACTAACCCCCCTCACCCAAACACACACACTTGCCATTTGCAGGATTCAAACCCCTACCTAACTATGTTATGACACTTAAGACGGATGCATTAGCGGAGCGCACTATTCGCATTTCCTGCTGTACTTATAGGGTGCTGACATCATCACTGTTTAGAAAGGGGAATGTGCATCCTGTAGTGTGTTTTCCTAGTTGCCAAAAGGGACATTTCCCTCACACAGAATTGCACACACATGAACCCCCCTCCCCCAAACACACACACTGAGCATTTACAGGATTCAAACCTCTACCTAACTATGTTATGACACTCAAGACGGATGCATTAGCGGAGCGCTGTATTCGTATTACTGGGAGGTTTCCCTTCTCCTGCTGTACTTATAGGGTGCTGACATCATCAGTGTTTAGAAAGGGGGATGTGCATCCTGTAGTCTGTTCTCCTAGTTGCCAAAAGGGACATTACTCTCACATAGAATTGCACACACACTAACCCCCCTCACCCAAACACATACACTGAACATTTGCAGGATTCAAACCCCTACCTAACTATGTTATGACACTCAAGACAGCCGCATGAGCGGAGCGTGCTATTCGCATTACTGGGAAGTGTCCCTTCTCCTGCAGTACTTATAGGGTGCTGACATCATCAGTGTTTAGAAAGGGGAATGTGCATCCTGTAGTGTGTTCTCCTAGTTGCCAAAAGGGACATTTCTCTCACACAAAATTGCACACACACCAACCCCGCTTACCACACACACACTGAGCATTTGCAGGATTCAAACCCCTAACTAACTACATTATGACACTTGAGGGAGATGCATTAGCAGAGCACACTATCCAAATAACTGGGCATCTGCTCTGTAACTGCAGTATTTATAGGGTGCTGACATCATTATTTCTACAGAGGTATATACATCTATTACTACCTGTCAGGTGGGGGATAGCATATATATGCATTTGCAGCCACCTACTTCAGGGTCAGATATGCACATCAGCACTGGCAGGTTATGTTCTATACCATGCTTCATGACCACAGGACCTGTAACACACAACACAACTAGTTCAGACCACCCCTCCCACATCCAGGACACACTCTTTGCTTCCCTGGGAACAGTGCCAAGATATGAAGGTGTTCACATACACCATTCCAGTTGTTAACGGCAGGTACAGGTATATTGTGTGTGGGAACTACTCAGGCCTCTACAACATTACCCTACAGCCACTACAATTTGTGAGTCCATGTGCTATGCCAGGACCACTCACCACAGCCACAAGGGGGAATACATATTGCACCTGACCATCTGCAACATGGGTACTCACTGTTCCACACCAGAAGTAGACCACCATTGTTGATATCTGACCATACCCACCTTTCCCTGGACATCCATATCCCATCCCCACCCCCAGGCAAGGTTGTCACTGCAAACAAAGTGTATTTATCAAAAGCAGACTTTACACTTGTGAAGACTGGGGTGGAAGACTTCAAAGGACCCATGCTGGGGGAGTATACAGGCCACTCTGCATAATCCTTGACAATTGCATTCTATGAGCATGTGGAAGGTTTGCATTGATCATGCTATCCCAAATATACCCATGACTCCTCCACAACAGGACACCTGTCAGGTGTACACCAGCCATATATGAGCTGTCCAACAGACAGAGTGAGCTAATACATTGCAGAGCAGTAGCCCACAGAGGGAGGGCATCTCTGAACAGTATTGGCACGACACTTCAATCCCTCATAATCATCACGACAAAGTGTTGACAGTGAAATTGTCCAGACACTGCACAAAAGGCTCCCCTCAGTCTGTTATTGACACCAACATACTGTTAGAGGTCCTCACCAACCGTCTTCCAGCACACACCAACAACATGGATGTGGCTTAGCAAATTCAACCCCTGGGATCTCCACTGTGTCCCTGCTTGACGGAGGCACAGCACACTAGCCTCAAACGGTGCCTTATGTGACCTACTTTACAGTGGCACAGTAGCCTACTGTACTGGGGAGGCAGACGCCAAGCACACTCTGGCTAAGCTTTCATTCCCTAGGGTAAACAGCCTAGTGTTAACCTCTACACCCATATGTTTAATTGTCAGATGCACAATATTTGTTGCTGATAGACTGTTTGCAGGTCTTTACTGCCATAGCATTCCCTGTTTCTATGAACAACTTGTGTATCTGTGGAAGATGTTTGAATATGAGAAGGATCCACTATATCACTTATGTCTCTGTAGTCATTTAACTGTGTGCAAAGGGCAGATTGCTGTAATGTGGTTAGTTCCTGGAATAACATGTACAAATACCAGATATGTGTGGCCAACTGCTAAACTGAGATATTGCCTAAGTGTGTGAGCATGCCCAGTTCAGGCTTTCCATGGCATGATGTCTGACATATGTCTCATTTATCAAAGTGTGTGAGCATGCCCAGTGTGAGCTTTCCATATGTTGAACTCTGCAGTCCACCACATTTGTGGATGAGTGTGAACTTCAACAATATCTCACGTTTATGGTTGTGTGTTGTGTGCCATGTCGTGTACTTACTGTCCAACTGCTTTGTGTCTGAACACAACAGGGATTATACTGTGCCTGCAGGGTTTGCATGGGATACTTTGCATACAGTTGTCAACATCCTTTCATACTGACCTAACACTGTAGTACCGTATAGTGTACTGGTTCAGTACTTTCACTGTGGTGGAGAGTATCCTGGGCTTTAGTCCTATCACTGCTTTAAATTTTCATAGTGAGCACAACAGACTGGTTAGGGGCCAGTTGTGCACATATGACCATGTTGCATTATGTTCAGATATGAACTACTTAAACCAGGCTTGTCCAACATTGGTAGTGTATTCCACAACATAGGTGTGCATTGGCAAACACTAGCGATGTGCCCTAGGCCATTTCTGATGCTAGTCAGAGAGTGTGTTTATCCTTCGACACACATTGTAACTGGAGTTTGCCGTGACATATGTCATGGTTAGCATACTGTGCCTCCGTCTACCCGTGACATAACAGTGATACCCAGGGTAAACCTACCATCTCCCATCCACTCATCAAGATTCCTTTTGAGGAGATTCGATGAGTGACTGTCTGGCTAACCTGTACTGGGAGTTTATTCAAGAGTGGGAGTGGCTTCTGTGTTATGGATCATTCAGTACAGCTTGTCCTATGTATGTCAGTGCTGGGGTTCAGGTCTCTCATGTGCATAGCTCACTGCCATTCAGATTGTACAAGGGCAGCATGTTCATTGATTCCAGCTTGGACATGGCTTTATACATCAGGCACAGCATGCCTCTGGGTGGGCAGTATGGCAGTGTGTGGAGCTGCAGTTTGTTTAATCAGGCAACACATGGCATCTGTTCAAGCTCTTTGATACTCCTGGTGAGTTAGTTTTTGGGTCTTTCCAGTTGATGCAGGTGTCTGCTGAGGTACATCCCACAGGGGCCATTGTAGTCAATTGTGACGCTGATGAAGGATGACTGCAGAGCCACAATGACCTCCCCTGATCTAGATCTGACAACCTTCATGATTAGGTGGGTATATGGTATGTTTCTGTAACCACTACAGCCACATGCTTGTCCAATGCAGGATATCTATCAACTTGTGTCCCCAGGTCTCTTATTACATGTTAAGTACTTAATGGGTCAACACCTATGTGGTAATTGGTGGGCACTTACTGTATATCCACAGGGGTTGACTATACACTTTTCTGCAATTAGCTTGCTGACATGGCTATGGCACCAGTTGTCTGTTTCTATGTGGCCCTTTTGTGGGATGCTTGTGTCAGCTGGAGGGCCAAATATGGTGGCCAGTTTGTAGTCCTCTGCAAACTTGTTCAGACACAGTCCTTCCATGTTGGCCTGTACCTATGGGACATATATACCAAACAAGGGAGGTCCCAGGACCAAGCCTTGTGGGATGCCAGTTATATCTGGTTTGTAGTCTGACATGGCTGCAGCATTTCTGACCATGTCAGAGCATGGAAAGACTGTGTCTGACAAACTGCATGTTAGTTCTGTCCTTGGTCTGGTTTGCAACCCCTCTACTGACATGGGGGTTTATATTTAAGCTGGTGAGCTTATCTATAATGAACACGTGGGGTATTGTATGGAAGCCTTTTACAAGGTCCAGCTACACTGTGTGGAACACATTCCCCTCATCAATGACCTTAATGACTGTTTCAAATGAGTCAAACATGTTTAAGGGGCAGGATCTGCACTTAAGAAAGCCACACTGGGTAGGGTCCAGTGTCAGTAGGTCCCCAATATCTTTATGTCTGCGGTACATACTGATCCTTTCCATAGCTTTGCAGACCAAGCTTGTCAGGATTCTGGGGTGGTAGTTTGCAGTATCCATTCACTCTTTGTGGAGAAGGACCACTGTTGTTGTACATTGCTCTTTGGGTACATATCCTGTGGTAAGGCTGACATTGAGCAGTAGTGTTATTTGGCATTCCATTCTTCTTGGAGTCCATGTTGGACTCAACCCAGGACACCATCTCATACCATTGATGCTGTGTGTTTTGCTTTGTAGATGCTGGCTGTTACCTCAGCATCTGCAATGTCAGGGGGCCAGCACTCTGCTGGGATAGATATTTTGCATTTTGGGGGGGGGGGTTGCACTGCACCTGTCAGGTTGGATGTTGGCAATATGTGTGTGTGTGGTATGTTGTTTGTAATATTTAAGTGATTCAGAGCATATCTGTGAATTCCCAACAAGGTTCCTACCATCAGTTAAGAAAGCCTTGTGATTATCCTTAGTGTCCTGTACAATTTGTATCTTCATAAGTTCATAGGTTCATACTAGGCTATCCGCCCTAGGGCATTTATAAGCCTAGCCAGAGTGTGTGTGGCTTTCGTCACCCCTTGCTATGTGAATATTATGGCCATTTATGATTTACTTTACTGTGCCTCTGTCTGGACATGACACATTGAAGACCCCCAGTGTACATCTACGATCATCCATCCACTTGGCAAGATTCCTGTTGAAGAGAGTCAGTGAGGGGTTCTGCCTAATATGGAGTGGGATTCTGTTCCAGGGTGTAGGGAGCCTCTGGGTTATGTATCTTTCCCTCCAGAACATCCTATTTCATTATGTGTTGAGGTTGACATCTCTCACTCTCACAGCTCCGATGGATTTGGGTTTTCTGGGGTGGAGCATTACTCCTGTGTTAGACATGGCCTTGTACAACAGGCATACAATGCCTCTGTGTAGGCAGTATGTGACTGCATACAGCTGGGGTGTCTACAGCCAGGCAACATATGACATATATTTGAGACCCTTTATTCTCTTGGTGAGGTACCTTTGAGGACTTTCTAACTGCTGCAGGTGTCGGGTAAGGTACATCTCAAATGAGGCATTGTACTAGATTATGGGTCTGATAAGAGAACAGTATAGGGTCACAATGACCTCTGTTGATGTAGATGTGAATCCTTTCATGATACGGTGTCCAATACAGACAGTCTTCCTAGCCACATTGGCAATGTGAGTGTCACATAACAGGTCACTGTCCACTTGTGTCCTTATGTCCCTGATTACTCCTTTCATACATAATGGATTACCACTTATGTGGTAATTTGTGAGTACCTTGTTTGGTATTTGGTGAGACATTCATACTGTTCAGTGTCTTCAGGACAGCTGGGTGGGGTTGCTGTGTGTGAGAGTGTGGTCTGTAGCATGCTACAGACTGTACAGCGGTTTTGCCTACGGTTAGTTGCACATGGGTGGTCTCCAATGCTTTGTGCATTGTCAGTTACCTGGACGTGTGGGTGTCTGTGCTGAATATGGATACTCCCCCTCCTTTTATGTTTTGGTCCAGGTTTTGGGGCCATAACGCATGATATGAGGTATAACCTGGTAGTGCTGGTGTGCTGTCAGGAGCCTTGCTGCAAGTTTCTGTCACTGCGTGGACATTAATGTTCTCCATACTGGGGAGGGCCTCGGGAGCATGCATATTGAGGTTTACACGTCTGGCATTGGGCAGCATTACCCTAATGTTTCTTTCCACTTATGTTTTCTAGGGAGGTGGGTTAGTCTTTTCAGCCTTGCCTACAAAAGGCTCTATGGAGGTGGCAAGAGCCTTATCCCAATATCCAGACGCCCAGGGGTAACAGGTGCAAGCCATCCCTGGAACAGCGGCGTGGCTTGTCAAGCATGACATCCCAAGCAGGCAGACATTGGATCCCCTTGGAATGACACCAGTAATTGTGCCACTTGTTAAAGCTGATCATTCTGCGTTTATACTGTGGCATCATTCTTGGTGAGGGTAGCATGCTGCACACGGTCAGTGTCATACTGGCCTGGACTACATAATCGGAGAGCTCATCTATGTCTATTTTCATGTAGTCCGGGGAGGTACATCTCAGGTCATTCACGCCAGCATGGACAATGACTGCATCATATTTCTACTTGCTTTGGGGTGACCTGCGTACTTGTGTTATGTGGCATATTGTAGCAGCCTACAGGCAGCTTACTGTACCCTTTCCCTTGTTCAGTCTGGTAAGCGGGACAGCAGTGTGTCTGACTATGGTCACCTATTACAACTGTATCAGGCATGTTGTTTCTCCTTCTGGCCTGTGACTGGTTGGCACACCAGCTTTGTGTACTATGTGTTGCATGTGCTATGTTTGGAGGTAGTGGTTGCTTGGGTGTCTGCTTTGGAGGCCTCTGTTGATGTGGTGTGTTTGTAATTAGGGCCTCCGGGAATGTTTTTCTGTGTTTATGTCTTTGGTTTGCAGTTGTGATAGGTCTATGTGAGACTGGGTTTGTGGTGTGTGTGGTTACCTTCTCCTCCTGACTATTTTTGACAGTACTTAGTTGAGAGAGCTCAGCCTCCGGTTTGGATAAATGGTTGTATCTCTCACATATATTTGTATTTCTTGGGGGGAGGTGAGGGTTGTCTGTGTACATGGGGCAGGTGTAACATTGCCTCAAGATTCACAGATTCAACTTGTTGTAGCTGGCCTTAGTGGATTGTATGTGTGGACATATTTTATTTCCATACTACTGATCAGTGATTACTTCCCTTTTTATGTTTGCTCTATCATGTAGTAGCTTCCTCATTCTCTTGCAAGGTTTGGTAATGCTGGAGTCCACCATGCCAGATGCCTGCATGTATGGCATTGTGTCTTGGTTTTATTTGGGATTGCATAATCCATGCATTCCTGGCAGTGTTCATGGAATGCCTGTATAACAGATTCTGAGGTGTGGCCCATATTTTGCACCTGCACATGGGCTTTAATGGATTCCACATCAGTTTGGAGGAGTGCAACTTTTGCTTTACACATGTTTTTCACTGTGGTTTTCTGGCCAGGGACTGTGGTCAGGATGTGTATATCTGGTGTGATTACTCTATGGTCTGGTCCTACCAGTGAGGGATACACTTCTCATCTTGCCATCCAGTACCCACGTTGCTGATTATCACATCCAGTATGCTTACCCCTCTTGTGGGAGTGGTACATTGTTCCTGGGCATTTTGGTTTATGGATTCTAGGAACTTTTGTCCTACAGTGTTGGAGCTAGTATAATGCTCCCAGTCTATGTTTGGGTATTTTCAGTCACCCAATATAATGTGGTTGGGAGGGCTTGATATATTCATGTATTCCAACATAGGCCAAGTGCAGTTCCTAGTGTTAGGATGGTAGTCTGTAGCAGGCTATAAACTGGGAGGCAGTTTTAGCCACTGTTACTTGACCATGGCTAGTCCATGCTGCTTCTTGTTGTGGTACCAACATGGGGGTGTGGTTATCCTTGACAATTATTGCTAGTCACCCTCCTTTTGTAGCTTGTTCCATGTTTTGAGACTGTACAGCACAGTAGGAGGTGTAACCTGGTAGTGTTAGGGTGCTGTTGTGAGCCTTGACCCAGTTTTCTGTTACATGACACATATCAACATTCTCCATACTGCGGGAGTTTAGACTGCATGCATCTTGCTGTTTAGACTTCTGGCATTGGGTAGCATTACATCTAGGTTGTTATCCCTTGTGATACCTATGGAGATGGGTTTGTGTTTTGAGCCTTACCTATTCAAGGCACGCTGTGGGTAACAACAGCCTTTGCCAGTATCCATAAGGCCAGAACTGATAGGTGCATGCCACCCCTAGCAGGTGGAGCATCATGTCATGCTCAGCATGTCATCCCAGGCTGGCACACATTGGATCCCCTTTGACTAACAGCAATACTTCAGCCAATTATTGCAACTGATCATCTCATCGTCATATTGTGGCATCATGCTTGGTGAGGGTAGGATGTTAGTCAGGGTCATCATGTTTGCATATACTACATGGTGTTACATTGCTTAACACATGGCAATCATGCCTCAGGTGGTGCTGCAGGGCTGCCTCTGTCGGATGCACATACTACACTCCCTGTACATGTTTGAGAGCAGGTTATGTCATTTTAGGCATCCCTGTTATTATATGAGTCAGTCAGAGAGGGGTATCATTCCCAGGGTTCCTACTGAGCCAGTGTATGTACTATGCGTTGCCTCTTTGCCAAGGCCAGGGCATACTGGGCATGCCTCCTTCTGCCTACTGGGGCAGGCTCAGGTTGTTCCTCCTCTGAGTCACGCTCTGCCTGTGATGGCCTTGGTAGTGGTGGGGGGGCTGTTTGGCCCAGCCCTATGCTGGTCCTGCTGCTGCTGTTTTCACAAGATCATATTATGTAGCATAGCACATTCCATGACAATTTGGGTACATGTAGTTGGTGAGTACTGCAAGGCTCCACCAGATGTGTCCAGACACCGGAACCGTGACTTGAGCAGCCCAAACACACGCTCTATTACATTACGTGTTTGTGCGTGTGCCTCATTATGGCGTTCCTGTTCAGGTGTGTGTGCATTTCTGATGGGTGTCATCAGCCACGGCTCCAGTGCATAACCTGCATCCCCCACTAGGTGTCCATGTGGGATGTCCCCATTGGCAAATGTCTGGTACAGCTGCGTCAAATGCCAGATATGGGTATCATGGTAGCTCCCAGGGCAGCCAGCACACACATTCATTATTATGCCCTGGGCATCACACATGACCTGGCAGTTGATGGAGGGGAAGCCCTTGCGGTTAATGTAGGCCCTACCTCGCTCACCGTCTGGTGCTTTGATGCGTATGTGCGTGCAGTCTATTGCACCCACTACCTCAGGGTATTCCGCTATTTGCTGGAAGAGACGCATATTGCTGGCCAATACCTCACGGGCATTGGGAAAATATACATGATCACTGACATGTGCTGACATGGCATCCAGGAACTGGTGCAGTACCCTGGAGGCTGATGCCTGTGATATCCCCATCATATCACCAGTTGGTCTCTGGAAGGTACCTGTTGCTAGTATTCTTAGGCCAGCACATACCTTGGTTTCCACTGGAATGGGTTCCCCTCTGTTGGTTCTGTGTGTGAGGCATGGCCTGCACAGCTCAACAATTTTCTGCAGGAGGTCTCTGTCCACTCTATAGCGCTCCACTATCTCCAGCTCATGTAACCCATGGTAGGTGACCCTGGGCCTGTACACTCTTCTCCGTCTCCTCACTGTGGGTTGTCTGGCACCATTTGCATCGTCACCACCCTCAGCAAGTCGCCTATGTCTCCTTATGACAGCTATGGCAGCCCCTAGCATTTCTGCTCTGAGTTCAGCTTTTTCAGTTTTCACTTCTAATAGCTTACTCCTGTCTTGCAGTGTCTCTTGAGAGAAACATCCTGCACTGCTGTTTGTAGAGTTTTAAGTGCTTGGCTGGGCTACTATTCTGCCTGTGTAATTGCCTGCTTCTATTTGTTTTCACCTGCTAGCTCCAGCAGTATTCCCTGCTAGCTTCCTACTAATTCTGTTGCTTCCTTTTTCCTCTCTGTTTCCTCAGGGGGGAGCAACGCGCATACCAGCAGAAACACGCTCACAGTGGCTTACACGCGCGCACACATGCTTACACGGTTTAGAATCTTCTTATTCGGGTTAAAACGCATGCACACCAGCGCAAACAGTCTTACAAGTCTGCCAACAGGCTCCCACATGCTCAGTCTGCCTTACACGCGCGCACACTGCCCTACTCGTGTCTCATGGCGTGCACACGTGCGCATGCACGTCCAGCTAGAAACTGTGGTGTAAGCAACAGTGTACACCTTCCATTTCTTGGCTTTCCCATGCTTATCTTGTGGCTCTCCTCTTTCCATGATATGTGTCTGACATCTGTCATGTAATACTGACCTTCAATGAACTGCATTTCTTTCTGCCATTCCCCCCTGTGATGTCACCTATCTCCTACTCTGTTCCTTCCCTTATGTAACTCTTACACTACTCAGAATGTGCTCATTTGCTATGTGACAGTGGGATTCAGTATCCTAACACTCATTTACATCAGATTGCCTACTAATGCTTAGTTACATGTCTTAGACTCAGCTTCCCCCCTTAGCAACCACTAAACGGTGGCCATGTTGTTTTTGGTCTGCTGGTCCTTGCATTGTAAATCCATGTATTGCATAAAACCCACATTTGTGGGTTTATAACCTTCATTTTTATGTTTTATATAGCGCAGCCCGATTGTGTGGGGCTGCACTGTGTTTAAACATCGGCGATCGCCAAAAAAAAAAATATTTATTTCTCAAATTTGCATCGGGGTACCTTGCCAATGGCCACATATTTGGCCATTGGCATGCTGCCTGACACATATGCACCCTTTATTTGGAGCTGACATGGCTCCATTGTATTTTTTGCAGAAACGTACTCAGTTGTCAACTGAGTACATCTCTGCAGCTAAAACGGCTCTTACACGGGTTGGTTTGGGCTTCGTGGATCACTAATCTACCTCATTTGCATGCCCTTCAGCTGCAAGTGAGGTGATTAGCATATCCATGCCCACTCCATGTAAGAGACGTTTTAGCTGGTCTCTTACACAGAATTTTGGGCTGTTCCTGGATCGCGAGGGCTGCATGGAGTCTTACACTACTCTTAGACTCCGTGCTAGCCTTCATGAATCCTGCCCTTTGTTTTCTCTAACGGACCGTGACTTGGCTGTACAAATAAAACAAAAACAAAACAAAAAAAAATAACTCAGTGCAGCCTTTTCTCTTTGATCTCTCAGACATTTTTTTAAGCTTGACAGCTACAACATGACCACAGACATTGAAATATAATATATAGCAGATATGTGAAATTTGTGAAGCTATGATTTAGCCATCTGAAAAATACTCACTTTAAAAGTAAATGTACAATTTTTTGTTAGCCAACATCATTTGACTAAGGATAACAGTCTCTTTAATACGTTCCTTCAAAGGAACAGCAAAACCTAAGAATGTTATGAAAAGTTAAATTCACTGTAAGCAGTTCTCAGCTATTCTCCTGCCATATAAATTGTTGTTCTCCATTAGAAAATCTGAATGCTGTACGAGGAGCAACTAAAGTAATTTCAATTCAACAATTTTTGCCACAGAAAGGTCAGTCAGTTTTGAACCCACATTGTTAGAAGAAGGCAGTAGGTCAAGCAGCATTAACTTCTCAGTTCCTTCATCATTGCATAGGAAGTGACAATGCACATCAGATGATATCTGAGACATTTCCATAGTCACAAGAAGCCATACATTTTGATATAATATTAACTGATGGAGAAACAGAAGAGAATCCATAGCAGAGCAAAGGGGGCAGCCACCCTGGGAGCATGGTGTGAGGGCATACTATTAGCAGATACTTTTTTTTTTTTTTACCTTCTTTCATATGGTGTGGTATTGAATGCCTTGGTCAGATCAAGATAAGTAGCTTTATTTTATTTATTTATTTGATATTTGTTAACCAGGTTAGTCCAACTGAGCCAGAAGCCCATTTTTAGTGAACACCTGTGGAGAAAAGCTCCAGATTTACAGATTAATAAATGACAGCAAACATAAACAAAGTGATCTACTTTAAATACACATAACATGGGATATATAAGTTGCAAATCATATCATTACATTCTGCAATAGGATTTAAAAAATGAAGACTGTTATTACAGGGGAATATAATACATGAGGAATGTTCCAGTACTTGACAAAAGAATAAACTAAGATTACATGACAGAGACAAGAGGAGGAAAAGGAAGTGAATGAACCAAAAACAGAATAAAAGATAAATGAGTAAGATATTTATCATGTAGGGGTTTGACATGGGCAGGACCAGGTCATTTGTAGCTAGTGTTTGAGTTCACATTTAAACAGATGCTTTTGGGAAATGTTTCTTATATTGAAGGGAAGTGTGTTCCAGGCATGAGCAAATGAGTACTTATAAAGGGACGTTTTAATGTTCTTTTTAGGTTTGTAGATATCAAGGATGAGTTTGTCGCTTGTACGATGGTGACGGTGGGGGCTGTAGTAAGATACTAGGTTAGAGATGGAGGGGCAGGAAGAGGGGTAACTCAGGATGGAGTGGGTAATATGTAATTGAGAGAATAATAGTTGATTAGAGAATTCAGGCCATTGAAGTGTCTTAAGGGTGAGGCAGTGATGGGATTTGTAAGGGAGATTAGTGACAAATCTGGCTATTCTTTTGTATGTTTGCTCAAGTTTGGAGAGTAGTGAATACTAAATATTTGTAAGGTTAGGGGCTGCATACAGTATAAAGGGTAATAAAAGAGATGAACCACGGAGCATTTGGAGGAAGGTGTAAGGAATTTCTGATTACACTAGAGTAGACCAAGTTCTGTTTTTTTTATACATTGTTGGGTGTGTATACCATATTTCAGTTCATCATCAATAATGAAACTCAGTAGTTTGGTATGGGGTTCAGGTTTAATGATGGTATTGTTGAGGAAGGTGATGGAAAAGGAGGATCTATGATGTGCCAGTGTTTTTCGGATGAAGAGAAGGAGCTTAGCTTTTTTAGGGTAAGTACAAGCTGATTGCCAGAGAGCCATGTTTTGACTGAAGAAAAGGTGCCCTGAGTAGCAGTTAAAAGAGCAGGAATGCTATGAGCAGTGGAGATAAGATTAGAATCATTAGCATATTGTAGAAGTGTTGAGGGGTTACAAGCAGAAATGAAGATTATTAGTAAAAATATTGAACAAAAGGGTACCTAAGATAGATCCTTGTGCAACACCAGTGTTGACTGGTTTCCAGTGAATGGATTGTTACCTATTGGAGAGGTATCTTGAGAACCAGTTTATGGAGGAGCCAGAGACTTAGAGGTTGGAGAGTTTAGTTAGAAGTTTAGAGTGAGAGACCATGTCAAAGGCCTTGGAGAGATCAAGGAATAGACAGGAGACTAACATGTTGTTGTCTTGAGCCACTGCTACTGTTTGGGTGAAGAACTGTAGAGCAGTGGAAGTGCTGTGGTAGGTTCTAAAGTCATATTGGGTGGAAGTTAGTAGGTTATTATCAAACAGGTGTTTGAATAACTGGGTATGTATACATTTTTCCAGAATTTTAGAGATAGGGGACAGGTTAGCAATGGGCTTAAAATAAGAAGGATCAGTTGAGTTTCAGCCCTTGTGAAGAGGGATTGTGTAGAAGGATTTCCAAATATCTGGGACACAGAATTCGGTAATGGAGTGATTTATAAGTATCGAGACAGGGTAGGTGATAGATTTTGCAGAAATTTTAAGAAAGTAGGGAGGTAGTTTATCAGCAGAGGGGGAGCAGGGTTTGAGTTTAGAAAGGAGACATTTGATGAAGGAGGTGGGAACAGGTTTCAAAGAGAGGGTATTGAAGGGTGTTATTTTGAGCGATGAAGGAGTGCAAGGGTAAGTATTACTATTTTCTGTAAGTTTTTGGATTGTGTCTATGAAGTAGTTGTCAAGGAGAGAGGCAGTTTTAGTTGCTATGTATTGTGGGAAAGGGTTGGGTGTCAAAGGGTTGCTGGGAAAGAGAAGATGATTAATGGAAGTCCAGAATTTCTTTGTATTTTTATGTGGGGTACCATGGTAGGAACTGAAAAAAAATTCTTATCATTGTTAACAAATTTTCTGGTCAGGTTTTTAAGCTCTTTGTATCTTTGAAATAGAGTAGGGGACTTAGTTTAACCCAAGTTTTCCAGACACTTCTCTTTGATGCATTATAGAGCAGGTATATTTATTAAGCCAGGGGGCAGAGATAGATTTAATTCAGATTTTTCTGATGGGTGGCATGGAGTTATGAATGTATAGGAATATCTTACTGAAAGATGTTACAGCATCAGTGAGAGGGAGGCATTGAAGGAAAGACCATTTTGTGTTTGACAATATGGAGTTAAAAGTATCAGGATTGAAATGGGTGAGTTTTCGACATATCCTGTCGAGGTGGTCTTTGGGAGTATGTTTGGAGAATCAATGGATATAGGTAGGGGAGTGGTCACTAAGAGAGTTAAGGAGTGTGCCAGGGTTATGATAAACATTGGGATCTGAGGATAGGTCCAAAAGTGGAGTTTTTGCTAGTACAAGTAGGGGTGGATATGAGTTGGTGGAAGCCATGAAGGTTGAGACTAGCACAAGGAGCTGTAGTTAAGAGTTTAGTCCAATCAATGTTAATGTCTCCAAGGATAATGGTTTCATATGGAACATTTTGGGTAACCCAGGAGAGAATGTTCTCAAGGATAGTAATATTATTCCCAGGAGGTATGTAGACGGAGGTTATGTCAAATTTTTTATGTGGGTTTAGCTGACAGTTTACGATGAGTTCTGCAGGCTCAAAGCTAGGTATAGAGATGGGGAGAGGAGAGAGATTGAGGAGTTGAGATTAGAGGATAGCAACACCTCCTCCCCTCTGATTGGTTCTGCCAAAGCAGAAGATGTTATAGCCTGGAGGTAAGATTTCTATGTCTGAGATATAAGGTTTCAACCAGGTTTTAGAGAGAGTGATGATATTTGGGAGGGGGAGTTGTTAGCAATCCAGGAATGCAATTCTGTGATTTTATTTACTAGACTTTGGATATTTAAGGAGAAGATTTATAATAATGTGGGGAAGGAGGGAGGGTTGGGGGAAATGGGAGGTGAGGTTTGAAGAGTGAATTTGAGGGGGGTAGGGGCAGGTGGTCCAGGGATAGGGTGGATATCCCCATACAGAAGAAGTGTATTCAGGAAAGTAACAATATATAAGAGGAGGCATGTGGTAGTAGTACATTTTGATTTTAGAATGGAGGTAAGAGAGGTGTTGGGGAATGTGTTAATCTTAAAGAGGTATGAAGGTATGCTATGAAAGAGGGATGGGGAGATAAGTTGTGAGTATGGGAGGGAGGTGGAGATGTGAGTGATAGAGAGAGTAGGAGATGGTGTCTGATAGAGTGGAATATGGTATGAATTTGATAGTGAAAGGAAGAGTCGGATAGTGGCAGAAAGATAAAGGGGTATCATGATTAAAGATTAGTAGTGTATAAGAAATGAGAGAATAGTTCAAAAGAAGGTAGTAATTTGTTCTATTCAGGGAAACTGTGGATAAGGGGGGCTACTTATATGAATGTAGTGATAAGGAGGTAGTGGTAAGATTGATGGATATAGGGGGAGTGCTAAAGTTATGGGACTAGATGGAAGAAGAATAAAGTGGGTGTGGAGACAGTAGAAAAGAGATGTCAATTAATAGAGGCAATTAAATGGCTAGAGGGGAGGAAAAGATGTGGCTTGGAGTGTAACAATGTAATAAAAGTGGGGGTGGGTGAGAATGGGGGTAGGGTAGGGGAGTAGAGTGAGCCTGAGTGCAGCGAGGGAGAATGGAGCAGTTTTGCCCAGTTGAAGTAAACAAGTTAGTTAGGTACATAACACTTTTCCCATAACGTATAAGTGAGGTAGCAAAAGCTAAGTTTATAATTATAAAGGTCTGGTGCTTATTTATTAGGTCTCTGCACATTTAATTGCACTATGTGCTTTTAAACTTTCCTTTTTGGAAAACTGCAGGAGCACTATAGGAATCAGCTTAAGAGATCAGCTTAGGCTCAGAGAGCTACTATTTCTTAATCTCTGCTGCCATCTAGTGACCGGAAAGGGGAGTTCATATTATAAAAATTTATAGCGGAACTGGAGGGAGACACAAACGATCTCCAAGTAGTCCTTACGAGTGTGCAAACCACAAAAAACAGATAATGCAGTAAAGACACATTTGATAAGAAGTAGGCAGATACCTACGTTATTTAAGAGAAAGGTGCTGTTCCCAAGCTGTGTTAGCAAAGGTTTCCCAGGACTTCTTTAAATGCTGCAGTATAAGAACAGTGTGATTCAAGCTGGAGGAAAAGGATGAGAGGACCAGCAGTGTTCGGGTACTAAGCGAGCTGACAAAACAGAGAAAAAAAGATGAGCTTGAGTTGTAAGAGGTCACTACAGGATATAGAGCTGTGAGCAGGACTACATTCTGAGAAGCTTTATGGAGCAATACTAAATCCAGAGAAAGCAAAAAGTTACAAGGAATGCAGAAGAAGAGTACAGAAAATGGCACATATAAGATGCAGTATAGAAGAGGCAGAGCAGTAGCAGAGTCAAAAACAGTGGAAGTAAAACAACTATTTACAGTTAAAAACAGCAGAGATGTTAAGGGAAATAAAAAGGTAGAGAGAGCAGTAGCAGAGTCAATAAACAGAGAAAAAAACAGCCAGTTGCAGTTAAAAATAGCAGAGATGTTCAGGATGATAAAAATGTAGACAAGATACAAAGCAACTTTAACTTCATTTAGATATAGCTTCACTAGATTACCCCTGTAAAACTTAAGTCTATATTATAAATATGTACAGTGAAAATATACAGATACTACATGATGTCATTCATCATTACATGTTAATAACACAGCTATGACCCTTTGTTTCAGTAACGTATTATATCATACACCTAAGCCTAGTTAACGCATTACATATTATCAAGGGGAAGCAGTAATATTAGAAGCAGCAGTGAATAACAACAATGCAATACAGCTAACCCAAAACAGTAGGTAATGTAGAAAAATAAGGATAACAAATTAAACTACTCAGTGGGACTCGAGAAGCTTTAACAGCATAACCACTGCTGACTACTTGAATAACTTTCTCTAAGAGGAAGACAAGATTTAAAAGGCATGATCTGCATTTTACAAAGTTGAATTGTTGTTGATCAAGCCTAGTGAGATTGTTGATATCACACATTGTAAGTCTGTAATGATGCACTCAATGGCTTTGTACATTTAGTCTTATAAGGCTGATACATGTGGAATTTCCCTGGTCTGTGGTAGGCCACACTTGTGGAATGGCATTGCCACATCAGTGATCTAAGATTCAGCAATGCAGATTGTAGCTAGGTTTAGGTTAAACAGTTTAAGAATGGTTTTGATATGAGTGTTTAGCACTGTTTATTTTGAGAATACAGTCTATTGGCAAGAGCCACAAAGGAAGTTTTTTTTTTTTTGGTCTTTGCAAGTGCATTACAGATATGTTCCTTTGTGATGGGAAGTTATGGGTGTGTAATAGGAATGACTAGAGTTAGGATGGAAGATTCCTTGGAAAAGTTGGCAGAAAACGTATCACCATCCTGTGAAAGTAACTTAAGTTCCAGGAGAATAAGATGGCAGAAAGCCAATTGCTATCCCAAGTAAGTAGTTTAACAAGAGCAAAAATGAACAATGAACAATGAAGAAAACACATGCACTTAATATAAGTGAGTTTTGCGCAGTCTGAAAAAAAACCCCATGTTTTCAGTATTTGATTATATGGCATTTGCTCATTGTACAACGCTAATATGCAGAGTATAACAGACAAACCCACAGCTGATTCAATGAGAGTATGCAATGGAACCTCTGGATGTGCCAGAAAAATATGTATTAATGTGTGTGCTTAATGCTAATTAAAAACTAAATGAGTTAACACGTTTTTCATTCTATTTTATATGCACTATTTTATATACAGCTTAGTTGTATATGAGACTAAAAGATGCTTTTTAAACTGCAGTATGCTTTCTGAAACTTGCAAGATGCCCTCTGACCTAGTAACTGCTAGCACAGCAAAATTCATGTTTATGCCTTTTGGAAATGTACTTGAGAAGCAGGTGATTATCTGCTAGGTCAGGAAGCAATGAATGAACAATGCCATATTCTATAATGTAATGATTTTGAACAATTAGCTCTATTCAAAGTATGAGAACACACACAGCTGCAGAAGGAAGAGATAAAACAAACAAGAGAACTGTTGGAGAAATGAATTGCAATCTATACTTACTTTATGCTCAAATTAGCCATAGTACCTTGAATGGTAACATTGCATATATCTAACTGGTGGCAGCCAAGGCCACGTTGTTTTTCTTAGGAAGTTTCTCACAAAAATTGATAGTATAAGCAGAAATTTACAAAAACAACCACTATGAAATGATGATGTTAAAACTTGTGATTTACTACGTCAGCTTGGTAGGCAATGTCTTATTAGAAAATTTATAAAAATGCTTGCATTTCCTGATTCTAGTTAGACAAACTCTGTATTAGCACGTTTTTGTCTCCTTGCTGCAAGATTAAAGTGCTTTAACCTGAACCTACCATGTATTGATCATTTTTAAAGTATATTTTTCCTTTGACAGATTGGTCCTTCAGACCGGAATACATCTCTCACTCTAGCTCAGGTCAGATGGACCTGGTGGCATAAAACGATATGGGGAAGAAGCCACATTGGTTCTTTTGCTTTGAAAGACCTCCGACTGAATTGTTGTTCAAAAGAGGCCAGCCACTGTTTCTGATCTGCGATTGGAGGACGAGTCAACGTTCCCGTGGGATCAAAACACAGAGGCTCAGGTAAGGAGGAATTTACCTTTTTCTGTTTTAGATCAGGGACTTGTTACAGTATTTTTGTTTTTGTCAGGGAGATTTGCAAGTGCAGATCAGGGACAAAAAAAGATTGCTGTCTTGTCATAGATCAGGGAAACAGAATAGGTAGGCAGTTATTCTAGATAAACTGTGAAAAAGTGTAAGTCGTGGTACCATGTGATAAAAAGGGTTACATAACAATTTCTAACTTAGCTAAGGCAACATGGCAAATCAGTGCACAAAAAGTTCCCGAGACCCACCCTTAACCGAAGACGCGAAATATATGCAATTACAGCATGCCGACAATGTTAGGTGTTATACAAAATGGGTTAATAAATACAAATTTGATGGTAATTTAGATAAACCTTCACTTATTAAACTTGTCAGACAACTTAAAACAGATGCAAAAGGTCAGCTAAAAAAGCAACGTCAATTAGGAGTCCCTCAGGCACACAGGTGGCTTGAGGAAGCAAACCGCAGGGAATAAAAGATTAAAAATTCAAAAGCAATGTTTCTAGATAAAGAAGACAATAACATGGTAATAGCAACGGCCCCTCCGCCCCCTCCGCTTTCCTTACTAGAATATGAAGTGAGTGGAAAAGCTGATCCACCTCCGCTATATCCAGCCGTTCCTGCAAAACCAAAACCATTTGTCAGAGATCCTATCGAGACCAGGTCTCGAGCACGCAACTTGAGAGGGGACATTGAATTGTATGGAATAAATAAAATTTCACAAGCTATGAGTGAGGAAGAGATATGTCCACTCATAGAAGTACCAAATCCACAGGCAGGACAGGCAGGACAGGACCCAACTCTTCTAGTATATAGACCGTGGACACCGGAAGACATCCGGAAAGCCACAGAGGGAATTCCCCATCCGAAAGTTAATTTTAGAAAATTCTTAAAAGACTTACAGGGCATGAGGTTAAGTTATCATTTGAATGGAGAGGAAGTAGAGAAAGTAGTCAGACAAATCGTAGGTCCAGATTGGTACATGATCAGTGGCAACTGGATTCCCCGTGACGCAGAACTCAGGCCACTCCCACATAGTAATGCAGAACTGGATAACAGAGTGAAAGGTCTGACAGACCGAATCTTTGAGAAATGGAAGCCTAGGGCTGATTGGACTTGCATTAATCAATGCATACAACAAGAAGGTGAAACTGTTGATAGATATTATGCCAGATTATTAGAGTGTTTTAATAACCATTGTGGAATGCAGGTACCTGAAGACCAAACACATGATTCCCCATATGAGCAGCAGCTAAAGAATGCATTTTTGAAAGGCAGTATTACACCCATTAGCAGTTTTATTACAAAGCACATGGTAGATCATCATACAAGTAGATTACAGTCATTACTTGAATATGCATGACATGCCGAAAGGCATTTTAATAGCAAAAAGAAAAAGAAAACTCAAGTATTCGCAGTAAAAGATGGATCAGAAGTCTTTGTAGTACAAACTGGGAAGAAGGGTAAGAAAAATACCCAGGGAAACAAACAATCTGATAAACGATCAGAGGACTTTGAAGAGAGAAAGAAAAGGGGTGAATGTTTTAAATGCGGGGAAAAAGGGACATTTAACAAAGGATTGCAGGCAAAATAAAAAGGTAACCGCAGAAGACGAGGAGGGTGAGGACTGACTATATGATAGTCAAGAATCACTGGAAAGGAATAAACAAGAAAAGACAAGTGCAAATGTGATAGAAGGGGTAGAGGATGTGATAGAAGAAATAGAGGATGTGCATGAAATCACAGATAATGAAGAAAATGAAATTTTAGACTTAGCATTACTGAGCCTAGAGCTCTACTTAGCAGACACAAAACCAGAAGTTACACTTCTGGTAGAGGGGAGGGAAGTTAAATTCCTGTGTGACTCAGGGGCTTCATGGACCCTGATACATCCTTCCAAACTACCATAAAATTCAGAATCACTTGACTACATATTAGTGAAAGCAGCTAATGGACAACTGTATCGGGAGCCACTCTCCCACAACATAGCGATAACTGACCCCATTTCAGGGATGACCCAGAAAAGCAAAACTGTTGTTTCTGCAAAATGCCCAGTGAATCTTTTGGGCAGAGACCTAATGCAGATATTTGGCATAGCAGTAGTTCCAACTATGTAGGGTATGGAAGCACAGTGACAAAAGGATACTTTTGTAGTGCGACCGGAGGGTGAAACATTTTATTGGTACAGCCAGGACTTGGTTACGACTGGTCCAGGGGCGGTAACCAAAGAACTGATGAACGTAGCCATCAGTAAATCCCCCCCCCTTGACACTGATAAACAACATTTGTTGCATTGTACTCTATATTACTGTAGCAAACCAGGACCTGATAAAGAATATGAGCAAGAACTGTTTAGAAACCACACTAACAGATTAGTATTATGAAATTTGTACTGGGACACAGAAGGAAACAGTGTAGTGAGCTGTTCATTGCCCCAGGAATTCTTAGCACTTTACAAATCTAATCGATTACCACATGTGAGTTTGACTAAAGATAAAAATGTGAAGTGGGCAGACCTAGGAGAAAAAGTCACAAAGGGGGAAAAGCAGACAGAGTTAGAACTTTCCAAACAGGGAGTACAAAAGCAGAAACTGAATTGGATAACACAGACAGACCCAGCTGTACACTCGCAGGCAAGTGAGGACAGCTGAGTAGCACTCTTACTAGAAGAAGAGGAAAAAGCCTTACAAGACATACCAGAGACTCTCTGGTCAACAGGGAAATCAGATGTAGGACTTATTCGTACAGCAGGACCAGTTACTATCATGCCAAAATCAAAATTTAGACCTCAAAGGAGACAGTATCCCTTGAAAAAGGATGCAGAAATAGGAATCAAACCTATAATAGCAGCCTTACTTAAGGAAGGAGTACTAATAGAATCTCCTGATTCACCGTGTAATACACCCTTATTTCCTGTTAGGAAAGCAAACGGAGAATGGCATATGGTCCAGGATTTACAAGCTGTAAATGATGCAGTTATACCCAGGGCACCTACGGTGCCAGATCCACACACCTTATTAAATGATTTGAAACCTCAACAAAAGTACTTTTCTGCGGTAGATATTAGCAATGCATTTTTCTCAATACCGATACACCCTGACAGCCAACATTGGTTTGCATTTACATTTCAGGAGAAAAGGTATACATATACATGACTACCACAGGGTTATTGTGAAAGTCCAACAATATTCGCACAAGAAATGGCAAGTAACCTGGCAGGATTTATCCCACCGAAAGGCAGTCAGATTTTAATTTATGTAGACGACATTCTGCTGGCTGCCCCCACCCAGAAAGAATGCAGGGAGGATACCATATCATTATTACAATTTTTAGCCACTCAAGGACACAAGGTAAACAAGAACAAACTGCAACTTTGGAAAAAACAGGTCAAATACCTGGGATATGTAATATCCAAAGAAGGCAGAATATTAGATGGACAGAAAAACAGCAATATTGCAAGCACCTAAACCAACTACCAAGAAGGAAATGATGTCCTTCCTGGGTACTACTAACTTTTGTCTGAGTTGGATTCCAAACTATGCCTTGGAATCTGCTCCACTGACCAACTTGATATTCAAAAAGCCTATGGCAGCACAAGATTTATTACAGTGGACACCAGAAGCAGAATCAGCTTTCTGCAAATTGAAACAACTGATAGCTTCTTCATTAGTTTTAGGATTACTGAATTATCATAAACGATTTTTCCAAACTGTAGATTGTAAGCAAGGTTCTATGACATCAGTGTTAACACAACAGCATGGGGACAAACAACGCCCCATAGCTTACTATTCATCACAGCTAGACCCAGTGGTGCGATCCCTGCCCCACTGTGTACAAGCAGTAGTCGCAGCTGCAATGGCAGTGCAGGCTTCAGCCTCAGTAGTGTTATTCCACCCTCTCACATTGACAGTGCCTCATGCAGTCGTGACTATTTTACTGCAAGAAAAAGTAGCATATCTTTCTCCTGCTAGACATCTTTCCTGTATGACTATACTGTTGAGCCAACCTCATATGACAATTGAACGATGCACAACTTTGAATCCATCAACCTTGTTCCCAACCCCTGCAGATGGCAAACCACACTGCTGCCTGCAGGAGATTGAGCAAAATACACTACCTAGAAAAGATCTTACGGATGTTCCCTTGGATGATGCCGTGGTGACATACTATGTGGATGGCTCGTGTAGGAGGGGTCCTACAGGACAGAATCTAGTGGGGTATGCAGTAGTTTCTGATACTGAGATTTTAGAAGCAAAGTCTTTACCACACAACTTATCTGCACAAGCAGCAGAACTGATTGCTTTAACAAGGGCATTGACCTGGGCAAAGGGAAAACGAGTGAATATTTTTACTGACAGCCAGTATGCTTTTTCTACTGTACATGTTTTTGTGCAGCAGTGGAAAAATAGAGGAATGGTAAACCAATTAACCATGCGCAATTTATTTTAAATTTGTTAGACTCTATTCAATTACCTCAGAAATGCGTAGCTCATACCAAGCAACAGGACAGGATTTCAAAAGGTAATGCAAGGGCTGATACAGCTGCAAAACAAGCAGCTTCAGCTTCAGAAGTATTTCTTTTGAGTGAAGAATTACAACCATCTGAGATTTTAGACTTAGAAATGTTAAAAACAATGCAGACACTTACTACAAATGTAGAAAAACAAAAGTGGATAAAACGAGGAGCAATCCTCGAGAAAGGACTCTACATCTCCAAAGAGAGGAAACCGATTTTGCCATCTAACTTGTTTAGACATGCAGTTTTGTTGAGCCATGGGCAGTGCCATGTCTCAACAGGGGGGATGGTACAGTTAGTGAATCGAGTGTTTACGACGTATGGATTTACAAACTACACAAAAAATTTTTGTGCAGCATGCCATGTTTGTAACAAGCATCATGCACAAGGGGCATTAAAACCTAAGCAAGGGAGTTTCCCTACACCACCGTATCCATTCCATACTATCTGTATGGATTTTATAGAGCTGAACAAATGTGAAAATAAGAAGTACTGTCTTGTCATTATAGATGTTTTCCAAATGAGTGGAAGCTTTTCCAACAAAAAATCCAGATGCAGCTACTGTTGCAAAAGTTCTTGTTAAAGAAATTATTCCTAGATTTGGCATACCGGAAGAGATTTATAGTGACAATGGCACACACTTTGTAAATCAAACTATACAACAACTAAGCTGTTATTTCGGGATTTCTCTGAAAAACCATTGCGCATACCACCCCCAATCTGCAGGATTAGTCGAGAGGCACAATGGGGTTTTGAAAAACAAGCTTAGGAAATTGATTAGTGAGACACAAAATAACTGGGTGTACTGTCTACCTCTGGCACAGTTGAGTATGAGAACTGTTCCAAATGTAAAAGGGTTAACTCCTTTTGAGATTCTGTTTGGGAGGGCATATTATACACCTCAGTAGAAACCTCTCATGCCTGCAGAGCAGGAGGCTGACAGTTCACTTGCAGAGTACATGAGGCGATTTTTGAATAACAAACTTTTGCAGTTAAATTCTGTTTCAGATAAAGAACAAACCAGACCATCAGAAGCAGCAATAGCCCCAGGCACGTGGGTCTGGTTGAAGGTTGTGAAGAAAAAGAACTGGAGTTCTCCGAAGTGGGAAGGACCGTACCAGGTGCTACTGTCAACACCCACTGCAGTCAAGATCACAGAGCGAGCGTCCTGGATTCATCTGACACACTGTAAACTGGTTAAGAACTTTGAACTGGACAAAAACCTTGTTACTGTTGAACAAAGAGAACAAAATGACCAGGTATAGAGTAAACAGGGATGCAGAACAACCTCAGAAAATTTGCATGATTATTCTGATAGCCATACTGATAACATTGATCTTTTTGCTGTGGCCTTTCCTTTTCCCAGCCACACAAGTTGAACTGAACAAACGTGATGCATTACTCATAGACTGGCATCCAAACTTTAACACTTACCAAGCAATTAAATATGTGTATGCTGAGACTTTTAATGTTTCGAACTGCTGGATTTGCACAGCTATACCAACAGCATACGGGGGATTATTAATGACTGCTATCCCCCTAGGGGTCAATGAGACCTGTGAAAACTTGATTTTTGATACTACACCTGTGAAATCACAAGACAAAATAGCATTGTACCTACCTGTTACACAAAAAGGGATTGTATGTTTTTACAAAAATGACACTATTCAGGTGAGTTGGAGCAATTGCAGTGTGACTGTTTCTTATAAATGTTATATTAAAGCCAGTAAGACTAAAACTATTTGTGATACAAACTATGATGCATATTTTGAGAAGATGCATATGTTAATGAAATACAGCATAATCCTGTTCTTTTAAAACAGCTTTCTATTATTGATAAGAAAATGTTTCATGCAGGGCAAGCTTATATCAATACTAAAGTAGAGAATTGTTATTTTGTTTGTGGGAAAAAAGCATATAAATGGCTACCTGAGAAATGGTCCAGCAGTTGTTTTTTGGGTTACCTGGTTCCGGCCATACGGCACACTGCAGCTTTGCCTCAGGGAAAAATTCAAAACTTCAGAGAGGTCAGCAGTAAACCTAGAAGTCCAATCAAGAGACCTGAGAATCCAGTAGGACGAATCGAAGCAGGGTGGAGAAACCATAACTCCATAAAAAACAAAGATAAACTGACACACATGGACTTGAGTGACACCATTATATCGTGGGCAGGCATAGCCCCTGCATATGGCACAGTGAAATCAATTTGGGAGCCGAGAAAACTGTCTAAACTTCTCAAAGTTATGAGCAATGCAACTTTTTCTGCTCTCGAATTAGTAACTGATGAACTGAATGCTATGAGAACTGTGGTGCTTCAGAACCGCATGGCTCTCAATTTCACCCTAGCGGCAAGAGGTGGTATGTGCACTTTAATCAAAGAAGAATGCTGTTCATATATTCCTGACAACCAGCACGAGATAAATGACCATCTTGAGGTGATCCAGCAAGTGTCGACCATGACCAAACCAGGCCCAAATCCTCTGACAGACTTTTTCCAGAATCTGTTTGGGGGATGGGGTTCCATCCTAATGAACATCCTGATTACCATTTGTGGAGGATTACTCCTATTAGGAGCATGCATTTTGTTGTGGTATTCCCTGCATGAAAAAGTTAATCAAAGATTTTATAGACATGTCAGTTTCTGAGACTTTGTATCAAAGTACTGAAAATGAAGAGTTGTTGAAAAGTGAAACAATTCATAAGTTTAAACTGAATGACTCTCTTAACTGCAAATCCTGAATGGAAGAGGTTAGGAGAAGACGCAAACTGTTTATGCTTTTGAAAATAGAATTAAAAAGTATTAACAGGGGGGAAATGTCAGAAAAATATGTATTAATGTGTGTGCTTAATGCTAATTAGAAACTAAATGAGTTAAGTTTTTCATTCTATTTTATATGCACTATTCTATATACAGCTTAGTTTTATATGAGACTAAAAGATGCTTTTGAAACTGCAGTATGCTTTCTGAAACTTGCAAGATGCCCTCTGACCTAGTAACTGCTAGCACAGCAAAATTCATGTTTATGCCTTTTGGAAATGTACTTGAGAAGCAGGTGATTATCTGCTAGGTCAGGAAGCAATGAATGAACAATGCCATATTCTATAATGTAATGATTTTGAACAATTAGCTCTGTTCGAAGTATGAGAACACACACAGCTGCAGAAGGAAGAGATAAAACAAACAAGAGAACTGTTGGAGAAATGAACTGCAATCTATACTTGCTTTATGCTCAAATTAGCCATAGTACCTTGAATGGTAACATTGCATATATCTAACCGGTGGTAGCCAAGGCCACATTGTTTTTCTTAGGAAGTTTCTCACAAAAATTGATAGTACAAGCAGAAATTTACAAAAACAACCACTACGGAATGATAATGTTAAAACTTGTGATTTACTACGTCAGCTTGGTAGGCAATGTCTTATTAGAAAATGTATAAAAATGCTTGCATTTCCTGATTCTAGTTAGACAAACTCTGTATTAGCATGTTTTTGTCTCCTTGCTGCAAGATTAAAGTGCCTTAACCTGAACCTACTGTGTATTGATCATTTTTAAAGTATATTTTTCCTTTGACAGGATGATATGTGACTGTGATGGATTTACTGAAAATATGAGAATAATCATGTTTCATTTCACTGGCATATTGAAAAAAACCTAAACTTTTTAAGAACTTGAGAGGTCACAACTCAAAACAGTTAATCTTTGCATGGACATTAAAAACATGTAAAATAATATTTTTGAAACCCCTGCCATGGAAGCAGGCTTCCACATTCACAAACCTGCTAGGTATGAAAGATATATATATATATATATATATATATATATATATATATATATATATATATATATATATATATATATATATACATATATATATATTTATATATATATATATATATATATATATATATATATATACACACACACACACACACGCACACACACACAGTGGACATAAAAAGTGTACACACCCCTGTTAAAATTCCAGGTTTTTGTGATATATAAAATGAGAACACAATAAATCATTTCAAAACTTTCCCCACCTTTAATGTAACCTATAACCCACACAATTCAATTGAAAAACAAATCTCAAATCTGTTAGGGGTAAAATATAACAAATATAATACATACAATAAGCTGGTTGTATAAGTGTGCACACCCTTAAACTAATACTTTGTTGAAGCACCTTTTGATTTAACTAAAGCATTCCATCTTCTTGGGTAGGACTCTATCAGTATGGCACATCTTGATTTGGCAATATTTGCTCACTCTTCCTTGCAAAATCCCTCCAAATCTTTCAGATTGCAAGGGCATCTCTTGTGCACAGCCCTCTTCAGGTCACCCCACGAATTTTCCATTGTATTTAAGTCTGGACTCCAGCTGGGCAATTCTAAAACTTTAATTGTCTTCTGGTGAAGCCATTCTTTTGTTGATTTGGATGCATGCTTTGGGTCATTGAGAGGTAAAATTCCTCTTCATCTTCATCTTTCTAACAGATGCCTGAAGGTTTTGGGCCAAATGTGACTTTTATTTGGAACTGTTCATAATTCCCACCACCTTGACTAAAGCTTTTGCACCAAATGTACCTTTTGGAATTGTGGCCATAAAGTTCAACATTGGTCTCATTAGACCATATCGCATTTTCTCATATGCTTTTGAGAGACTTCATTTATTGTTTTGCAAATTTTAGCCAGGCCTGGATGATTTTCTGTGTGAAAAATGGCTTCCATCTTCCAACCCTAGCCCATAGCCCAGACATATGGAAAATACAGGAGATTGTTGTCACAGGTTTGTGAAAGGCAGATCATGCCTCCTGAACCTGATTGACTTCTTTGAGGCAGTCACCAAAGCCGTGGATGAGGGTAAGGTGGCTCACTCAGCCTATCTTGACTTTGCCAAGGCTTTCAACACCATCCCCCATTCTGGAATTATAGCTAAACTCACTAAACTAGGTATAAATTCCTACGTCACAAGATGGGTTGCCAACTGGCTCACTGGCAGAATCCACACTGTAAAAGTTGCAGACTCCAAATCTGACCTCAAGGCAGTGACAAGTGGAGTGCCACAGGGTTCCGTCCTGGGACCTCTCCTGTTTGGTATCTACTTCTCTGAAGTACAGGCTAACACAGAAGGCCTCTGACTGACGAAGTTCGCAGATGACTGCAAACTAGGAGCCATAGTCAAGTCCCCAAATGATGTGGACATCCTACAGAAGGGCCTCACTGAGACAGATGCCTGGTGTCAGAGCCATGGCCTCAAGCTCAATGCCAAAAAGTGCAATGTCATCCCCTTTGGTAAAAACTCTGTACCCATGAACTACCACATAGGCAGCAATCTACTTAACACTGAATGTGTGATAAAAGACCTTGGGAACCAGGTGGACAGTAGTCTCTCCTTTGACAGTCACATCACCACAGTAGTCAGGAAGTTCTTCTACGTGGCACACCTCATCATAAAAGGGTACTTATCCAGGAAAAAAGAGGTCATTGTTCCCCTCTACTCCTCACTCATTAGACCCATTATAGAGTACAATGCCCTTTTGGAATGTACTTCACAAGATATCTGCAGCAGCTGGAAAGGCCACAGAAGTACCCCACAAAGAAGATTACTGGCCTCAAACAAATGCCCTACACTGACCACCTCAAAAAACTCCAGCTTTACTCCGTAGCATATTGCAGGTGATCTCTGCCTAACATATAAAGCTATGTCAAACCCAGAGCTGTTGGACATGCTACACCTAAAGAAATCCCAATCCCTCCAAGCTACATGCTCTAGGGACCTAAACCTTGTCACCACAATAAACAGGACATGCTGGAGGGATAGATTCCTGTCCCAGAGACTTCCTATACTCTGGAACAAGCTACCCATCTATGTCAAGCAAAGTTCTTCATTAGCACTCTTCAAGAAAAATCTTGATGAGTGGATGGAAATTAGGAAATACACCCCGGGGATCACTTCTGTGTCTCTGCTGGACAGTGGCACAGGAAAATACCTTCCTTGGGTGGCGTAAGCTATGGCACTTTGCTGGCTAGGCTTATGTAGGCCCTTGGGCCGATAGCCTAGTACCTACCTATAAACCTATGAACCTATGTTGTACACAACCAGTACTTGCCAGAAATTCCTGAAACTCTTTCAGTGTTGCTGTAGTCCTCCTGGCAGCCTCCCCTGACCAGTTTTTGTCTTGTCTTTTCATCAAGTTTGGAGGGATGTCCAGTTCTTTGCAATGTCACTGTTGGCCCATATTTTCTCCACTTTTTGATAACTGTCTTAACAGTGTTCCATGGTATATCCAATGCTGCGGACATGTTTTGTACCCTTCTCCTGACTGATACCTTTCAACAATGAGATCCCTTTGATGCCTTGTAAGATCTCTGTGAACCATGGTTTTTGCTGTAGCAGACAACTGAGTAAATGTCAGGAAAATCCTACTAGGACAGCTGAATGTTATTTGGGGTTAATCAGAGTCTCTTTAATTGATGGCTGGGTGTGTACCCAAGAAGACTGAATGCTGTAATTAAATCAAAAGGTGCTTCAACAAAGTATTATTTTAATGGTGTGCACACGTATGCAACCAGCTTATTGTATGTACATTTTTTATTTTTCATATTTTTTCCCATAATGGATTTGTTTGTTTTTCAATTGAATTGTACAGGGTATAAGACATATTAAAGGTGGGAAAAACTGGAAATGATTTATTGTGGTCTCATTTTTTTATATCACAAAAACCTGGCATTTTAACAGGAGTGAATACATTTTTTATATCCACTGTGGTAATTGATCCAAACCCTTCCTAACAATACAGGATAACACAACATATAACATACCAAAATCCATCATAAAAATACTTGAAGAAAAACGAAAACATTCTTTTATATTCCCACAATCAATGATGCTACCATGTAGACACACACACACACACACACACACACACACACACACACACACACACACACACACACACACACACAAAATGAAGCTGCCAAATCCATTTGCATATATGTATTATATTAGGTGCTTTGTCCCTACACCACCTTATTTAAATATACTAATTCTAAAGTCACACAACCACAAGCAAAGTGAACTACACAATGCTATGCTATAGTTGATGGACTGTGAGTCAGCTCTAGTGTAATATTATAAAAGTATCACTTCATTAATATTGCATCAAAATCTACAGTTAAAAAAGCATTTCTTAATCAAGTGAACTGCTACTATAGCTATATCTTTGTCCATGTCTTACCCCGGGATTCATGAAGCTCGGCGCAAGGCCGGTGTAAGGCTTGCGCCGGCGGTGCAGTGAATAGTTGGCGTAGCAGCGCCATATGCATAGTAATGAGTGCGCGCCGCAACCACAGACACGTGCGTAGGGCACGTGAGCGAGCCCAAGTAGGATGCATCCGGAGGCGTGGCCAAGCCAGCAGGCGATGAGCAACCTAAAGTGCTGACTTCCACAGGCCGCCCGTAATAGTAACCGCACCAGCCAGGGCCCATGGAGAATGAAACGTACGCAGACTATGCAACATAGTACCCGTCCCAACAAAACGGAGAACCAAACATCAACCCACAAAGCCCTAAGTGTACCCGTCAAAGGAACAAAGGATACGCGTAATACCGTGTCCGTCCCGCAATGCACTGTCAGTGGGCATACCCAGTGAAGGTGTACCGCAGCATGTCAGTGCGCCGCACCGACATAGAAGTAGCGACATGGGCATGGTCACCAGCAGTAGTGAGAGTACACAGCCGGGTAGCCATGTCGATATAACAACAAGAAGGAAACAAGATATCCTAAACACAGGCAAACATGTGCATAGCAACATGTACCACACCCAGCAACGTGCTCGTCGCATACACATAGGACGGCGTATGTCTAAGCGTAATATCCAGAAGCAGAACTCATGCATGCAAATGTAATACACAATAGCCCCATCATAGCATGTATCCTGCACCCATGTACGACCGTGCACCCAACCCAGCTAGCAGCCTTGCAGCTACACACCTACACACAATGGGCATACCTGAAATGTGGTAAGAAGTATTGTCTTAGGCAGTGCCACGCGGGCAAATATGTACCCCACATGTTAACAACCCACCTCAGGTACAGATATGCAAATGGCTGCATGTGAATGTGTCGGCAGAATGTGTACATCCTGCATGTGGTATGGACCTGTCCAAACCCCATAGGCATGCACAAGCCACGGTGCACATAACTGTACACATCTGGACAAGGCGGTATGTTCAACCACCGTACCGATGATTAGCTATGCAGACATGTCAAACACAACACATATAGCGGAACATCTGCCTACCAAACAGGACGCCCTAACAGGGTGCCACAGGCACAGAAGGGGAAGGTGGGATATCACATGTTGACAGTAGCGTTGCCGGACGGCCAAACACCCACGGCCAATGCAAAGGACGGAATAACATGCATATGCCTGGATGGATGGGTATGTCATAGCATGGGAATAGGCCAAGCCAACCACCATAATAGCCATGTGTACCACATACAAACAGCCAGTAACACACAGTAGTAATGCATGAAGGCATACACGACTGTGGGAATAGCACAGGACATATGGCACGTGCCAAGTGTAGATGCATGACACAAAACTCCAGGATGGGGCCCCCTGCAAAGAGGAACATGTGCCAACCCCACCTCCCACAGATGTACCGGCAGTGAAAACACATGCCAAACACACACCAACACTACCGTCCATCCCACGACCGCAACGGAGGCTGGTCAAAGACCACCATGACGCGTGCACAAACAGGGACACGTGTAACCGTTGCCTTAACACCCCCCCATAGGCCAAAGAATAATAGAATGGACATATGCATGTAATGCTGTGAAGGATGTGTGGTAGTTCTCAGTATCACAGAGGTAGGGACACAGATACACTGTAATCAACCGTGACGTATGTGCACTGTAGACAGCATACCTACAGGTAATACAGAGGTCAATCACGTGCCACAGAAATATACACATGAGAAAGAGGATAGGGGATAGACAAGTGTGAATGGGACAAACTATGAACATAGGTTCATAGGTCCATAGGTACAGAGTAGGCTATCTACCCAAGGTCAGCCATAACCCTAGGCCATAGTTAGGATTCCTTTGCCAACCCTCTGGTCCGGAGATAAAATGCCTATTATATTGCTGTACCTCTGTCAAGCAGTGACAATGATGTAATCCCTGGGATATATCTGCAATCCCCCATCCAACGGACAAGATCCCCCTCGAACAAGGCTAGCAAGGTTCTCTGCCTCACATGTACTGTGATGTAGATCCACAGCATAGTGAGTGTCTGGGTGACATATGTGTCACTCCAACACATCCTATTAATGACCGTGTCAAGGTTCACGTCACCTGCCCTTGTGGTTCCGAGGGATGTAGTTCCAGTAGGTGAAGCATAGTCATCAAATATGGGTCGACATGGCCTCGTATGTCAGGCACAGGTCAACACCGAACAAGAGGTATGTGACTGAATGGAGCAGGAGTCCTAACAGTGGGGCAGCATAACACAAATCCCTGACACCCTGCATCTGTCTGACGATTAACCTATGGGGCCTTCCCAGCTGCTGTAGGTGTCGGGTCAGATACCCTCCGAATGGGGCAATGTACTCAATCATAGGTGTAACACGTAATGAGTACAAGGAGACGATGACCTACCCTGATCTAGATGTGAATCCCTGCACGATCAGGTGGGCAATGTAGAAGTTCTACCGAACCACGATAGCAACGTGTGTGTCGAACGAATGGTGACCGACAACCTGGGTCCCCAGATCCCTGGTAATTACCCCTGTGCTCAGTGGACTGCCACCCATATGCCGGACAGGGGTGACCTCATTCTTCCCGACGGGTATGACTATGCATTACCTGGCATTTAGCTGTAGGCCATGTCCCTGACAGCAGATATACATATCTGGGAGGCCCCTTTGAAGGATATCTGTGTCAGATGTCCGTCCCACTATGGCACCCGGTTCGCAGTCATCTTCAAACAATGTCAGCCATAACACCCCTGTGTGTGCTTGTACTGTGGAAATGTAGATGTAGAAAAAGAGTGGACCCAGGGCAGAGCCCCGTGGGACACCGCCTGTGACAGGCAGTAAGTCCGACATGCTGCCAGCAACTATGACCGCGTGGGTCGTGTCACCTAGCCAGTTTGCAACCCATCCTGCGATGTACGTGTTCACATCCAAGCCGATGGGTTTATCAATGATACCCGAGGGGGGTATTGTGTTGAAGGCCTTTGCCAGGTCGAGGTAGGCTGTATGGACTGCAAGACCCCCATCAATGGCCTCGGTGACTGTCCCTAAAACGTCAACCAGGATTTAAATGCATGAACCGCCCCTGACCAAGCCAAACTGGGTTGGAAGCAAAGTATGCAGGTCCCTTATGTCGTCATCTACGGGCTGCAGTATGATCCCTCCCCATGTCTTTGCAGATAAGTCTTCTCATGGTAATGGGACAGTAATAACCAGGGTCAGTGGAGGCACTGGCCCTGTGAAGTGGGACTACAGTCGCCGTGCGACACAACTTGGGTACGTTACCCGAGGTGAGGCTAAGAATAAACAGCTGTCCTAACTGTGGGTCTAATTCCTCAATGAGATCGCGGAGTACACAGTCGGGACACCAGCTGGTCCCATGGATGCTGTGTTCACTACCCTGGAAAGAGCATGTCCCACCCGTGCGTTACAGAACATTCGGGGACCACAAACCGCTGGTACAGACATCTCTCCATGTGGGGGGGAGGGGGTGGAGATGTCTTCACCGAACCTGTCAGCCCGTATGTTGGCAATGTGTGTATGTTCAGTAAACTCCACATCATTGTGAACCCAGTCAGAGCATATGTGTGAGTTACCTCCCAGGTGTCCAGCATAGCAAATGAAGGCTGTATGATTGTCTGCCGAGTCCATGGAGATATATCTGTGGAACCTGCCCTGGACCATGTCATGACAGCCTGTAGCTCTTCACATATAATGAGCAAGGGTGTCATACCTCACAAGGTGTCTGCTCTGCCTTGTAGTAGCCACCTCCTCTCATTGTACAGCTTGTGTATGGCTGGGGTACACCACACTGGATGCTTGGCATTGGTACAATGAACCACAGTTGGGTAAGGGAATGCCTGATCCATGCAGTCCTGTAGGTACCGGTAGAAGGCATATGTAAGTGATGCAGTGGCTTGAGTACTGTTGACCACTGGCTCAGGGTCCTTAAAGGAGACCACAGTAGTGTTCTGAATTGTGAATTCGGCCTTTGAGAAAGCCATGTGTATGGTAACCGGCAACACCCACAGCAACGTATGTCAATAGCAGAAGCCATTGTCCAAATAACATAGATTAACGTCGGTATTATAATATGTATTATTATACATGTATTGACACGTGTCTGCTAATTACACTTGCAAATGGCCGGTAAGACCGGGCCAAAGTGCCCGTGATTTACCTGGTATGGTGGTGTCATTCCGACAATAAAGTGGCGATACTTCCCTACTGGGACCTCTGGGGATTAATTAAAGCGGTTGTTAACCTGCATCATTGGATGTACACCATTTGGTTCCAGTTTTGGAAAACATGGTTTCCGTAGCACTACACACTATGGGTAGTCAAGCAGACATCCGTGATTGGTGAACACACAGCAGCAGTCAAAACCACTGGCCACATGGACACAGTCCGACAAGCTCTACACTTTACATATGCACATTGGTGTCCATTGTAGGACCCAAAATTGTCCCGCTGGAATACCTGCCAGCCTTCATCGTCCAACCAGGAGAAGCGACAGTCGTGACCACGGCACAGCTAGACATATGCACCACCAGCGTGTTCAATGTTGATGACAACTGTCCATGAAATGCAGCACATATGCACAGAAATCCCCAGAGTTCTGAGTCCATAGAAGTGCGTCCACATCCCAGTCCCGCACATGAAGGATGTGTAATGGGTACTGTCGACTGTTGCAGCCAAGGGATCCTGGGTATGTAGAAACAGGGCTCGGTGTCATTTGGCAGATAATCCATTGTCCCGCCCCGTGAGAGGGATGTGGGCGTAGCACCTGCCTTACTCCCCACTAATAATGCAAAGCATCCACCGGAGAATGCTAAATGCAGGTGTGAAATGTGTACAGCCCTATACCAGTGTCCAGTAGGCAATTCTCATGGATGGACAAGCGTACGACCAAGATGGCACCCATAACTGCAAACCCGGTGGAATTACACAGCCGCAGTAAGGCATAACACAGGAAATACACATAGGGACTACAGTTGACATTCCCCATACAAAGTTGGACCGCCGGCGAACACCGCGTACACAGCACTCAATCTGCCAGCAACAAAATGGGGAGCACTCGCTACCATACTGCGGAACAGATGGGCGACCTGTGGAACACATACTAATGGCACACCAACAACGTCAACTAGGATATGTAAACTATGGCGTTCCCACCTATAAAGAAAACATGCTTCAATGAATACATAGGGGATCAACATGTTCTGGTGGTGTTATGTTGAAAATACAGTGACGGATATGTCCTATTGGGACGTCTGAGGTTTATTTAAAGCAGTTGCTAACCTGCATCTTTGGATGTACACCATTTGTTCACAGTTCTAAAACACCTGGTTTACGTAGCACCACGTAGAATGGGTAGTCAAACAGACATCCGCGATTGGGGAACATACAGCAGCAGTCAAAACCACTGGCCAGTTGGACACAGTCCAGCAACATCTAACTTTACATATGCACATTGGTGTCCATTATAGGACCCAAAAATTACTCCTAACAGAATTCCATCAAGCCATTTCCGACCACCAGATGATGCGATAGCTGTGACTACGGCACAGTTAGACATATGCACCACCAGCGTGTTTAAGGTTGATGACAGGTGTCCATGAAATGCAGGACATATGAACAGAAATCCCCAGATCGACGTGTCCATACATGTGTGTCCACATCCCAGTCCCGCACACATGAAGGATGTGTAATGGGTACTGTCGAGGGTTGCAGCCATGGGATCTTGGGTATGCAGAAATGGGGCTCAGTGTTGTTTGGCAGATAAGCCGTTGTCACGCCCCGTGGGAGTGATGTGGGTGTAGCACATGACCTACTCCCCACTAATAATGCAAAGCATCCACCGGATAATGCTAAATGCAGGTGTGGAATGTGTACAGGCCATAACAGTGTCCAGTAGGCAATCCCCATGGATGGACAAGCCTACGACCAGGATGGCACCCATACCTGCAAGCCCGGTGGAATTACACAGCTGCAGTAAGGCATAACACAGGAAATGCAGATGGCAACTACAGTAGACACTCCCCATAGAAATCCAGACTGCCGTGCGAATACCGGCGTACACAGCACTCAATCTGCCAGCAACAACATGGGGATTACTCACTGCCATACTGCGGAACAAATGGGCGACCAGTGGAACACATACCAATGGCACACCAACAACGTCAACTAGGAAGGTCATAGGATGTTTAAACACTGGCGTTCCCGCTTATAAAGAACATCCTTCAATGAATCAATAGGGTCTACATGTTCTGGCTGTGTTATATTGACAATACAGTGGCGTATATGTCCTACTGGGCCTTCTGAGGATTACTTAAAGCAGTTGCCAACCTGCAGCATTACATTAACACCATTTGGGTTAATCGTAGTAAAACATGGGTTTCGTAGCACAACATAATATGTGTAGTCAAACACACATCCGCGATTGGGGAACATACAGCAGCGGTCAAAACCACTGGCCAGATGGACACAGTCCAACATGTTCTACACTTTACATATGCACATTGGTGTCCATTGTAGGACCCAAAATTTATCCGCACGTAATGTCAACCGCTGCGATCGAGACCCAGATGAAGTGACAGCCGTGACTACGGCACAGCTACATATATGCACCACCAGCGTGTTCAAGGTTGATGACAACTGTCCATGAAATGCAGGACATATGCACAGAAATCCCCAGATTGTCGAGTCCATAGATGTGCGTCCACATCCCATTCCCGCACACATGGAGGATGTGCAATGGGTACTGTCGAGGGTTGCAGCCATGGGATCGTGGGTATGCAGAAATGGGTGTCGGAGTTGATTGGCAGATGATCCGTTGTCCCACCCCGTGTGAGGGATGTGGGTATGGCATATGCGTTACTCCGCACTAATAATGCAAATCATCCACCGGAGAATGCTAAATGCAGCTGTGAAATGTGTACAGCCCTATACCAGTGTCCATTAGGCAGTTCCCATGGATGGACAAACGTATGGCCAAGATGGCACCCATAACTGCAAACCTGGTGGAATCACACAGCTGTAGTAAGGCATAACACAGGGAATACAGATAGGGACTACAGTAGAGACTACACATACAAAGTCAGACCGCCGTGCGAATACCGGCGTACACAGCACTCAATCTGCCAGCAAGAGAATGGGGATCACTCGCTTCCATACCGCGGAACAAATGGGCGACCTGTGGAACACATACTAATGGCACACCAACAACGTCAACTAGGAAGGTTATAGGATGGTTAAGCTATGGCGTACCCACATATAAAGAACATCCTTCAATGAATTAATAGGATCTACATGTTTTGTTCGTGTTAATTTGACAATACAGAGGCGGGAATGTCCCAATGGGATATCTGCAGATTAGTTAAAGCAATTGTTAGCCTGCATCATTGGAATTACACCATTTGGGTTCAGTGGCAGAAATCCCGGTTTACGTAGCACTACATAATATGGGTACTCAAACAGACATCCGTGATTGCTGAACATACAGCAGCAGTCAAACCCACTGGCCAGATGGACACAGTCCAATAAGTTCTACACTTTACATATGCACATTGGTGTCCATTGTAGGACCCAAAAATTTATCCGTACGCAATGTGAACCGGCTGCGATCGAGAGACCCAGAAGAACTGACAGCCGTGACTACGGCACAGCTAGATATGTGCACCACCAGCGTGTTCAAGGTTGATGACAAGTGTCCATGAAATGCAGGACATATGAATAGGACTCCCCAGGTTGCAGAGTCCATAGACGTGCGTCCACATCCCATTCCCGCACACATGAAGGATGTGCAATGGGTACCGTCGAGGGTTGCAGACATGGGATCGTGGGTATGCAGAAATGGGGCTCGGTGTTGATTGGCAGATAATCCATCGTACTGCCCCGTGGGAGGGATGTGGGTATAGCACATGCGTTACTCCCCACTAATAATGCAAATCATCCACCGGAGAATGCTAAATGCAGCTGTGAAATGTGTACAGCCCTATACCAGTGTCCAGTAGGCATTTCCCATGGACGGACAAACGTACGACCAAGATGGTCACCCATAACTGCAAACCCGGTGTAATTCCACAGCTGCAGTAAGGCATAACACAGAAAATACAGATAGGGACCACAGTACACACCCCCATACAAAGCCAGACCGGCGTATAATACCGGCGTAGACAGCACTCAATCTGCCAGCAATAAAATGGGGTTCACTCGCTTCCATACTGCGGAACAAATGGGCGATCTGCGGAACACATACTAATGGCACACCACCAACGTCAACTAGGAAGGTTATAGGATGGTCAAGCTATGGCGTACCCACATATAAAGAACATCCTTCAATGAATTAATAGGATCCACATGTCATGGTGGTGTTATTTTGACAATACAGTGGCGGATATTTCGTATTGTGACTTCTGAGGATTATGTAAAGCAGTTGCTAACCTGCATCTTTGGATGTACACCATTCGGTTTCAGGTTTGAAAGACCTGGATGTCGTAGCACTACATAATATGTGTAGTCAAACACACACCCGCGATTGGGGAACATACAGCAGCAGTCAAACCCACTGGCCAGATGGACACAGTCCAACAGGTTCTACACTTTACATATGCACATTGGTGTCCATTGTAGGACCCAAAAATTTAGCCCTATGCAAGATAAACGTGATGGAGGAAGCGACGCTGAAGGCGTAACAGCCATGACTACGGCACTGTTAGACATATGCACCACCAGCATGTTTAAGGTTGATGACAGGTGTCCATGAAATGCAGAACATATGAGCAGAAATACCCATATGGCCGTGTCCATAGATGTGCGTCCACATCTCAGTCCCGCACACATGAAGAATGTATAATGGGTACCGTCGAGGGCTGCAGCCATGGGATCGTGGGTATGCAGAAATGGGGCTCGGTGTTGTTTGGCAGATAATCCATTGTCCCGCCCCGTGGGAGGGATGTGGGTATAGCACATGCCTTACCCCCCACCAATAATGACAATCATCCACCGGAAAATGCTAAATGCAGCTGTGAAATGGGTACAGCCCCACACCAGTGTCCAGTAGGCATTTCCCAAGGATGGACAAACGTACGGCCAAGATGGCACCCATAACTGCAAACCTGGTGGAATCACACAGCTGTAGTAAGGCAAAACACAGGGAATACAGATAGGGACTACAGTAGAGACTCCACATACAAAGTCAGACCGCCGTGCGAATACCGGCGTACACAGCACTCAATCTGCCAGCAAGAGAATGGGGATCACTCGCTTCCATACCGCGGAACAAATGGGCGACCTGCGGAACACATACTAATGGCACACCAACAACGTCAACTAGGAAGGTTATAGGATGGTTAAGCTATGGCGTACCCACATATAAAGAACATCCTTCAATGAATTAATAGGATCTACATGTTTTGTTCGTGTTAATTTGACAATACAGAGGTGGGAATGTCCCAATGGGATATCTGCGGATTAGTTAAAGCAATTGTTAGCCTGCATCATTGGAATTACACCATTTGGGTTCAGTGGCAGAAAACCCGGTTTACGTAGCACTACATAATATGGGTACTCAAACAGACATCCGTGATTGCTGAACATACAGCAGCAGTCAAACCCACTGGCCAGATGGACACAGTCCAATAAGTTCTACACTTTACATATGCACATTGGTGTCCATTGTAGGACCCAAAAATGTATCCGTACGCAATGTCAACCTGCTGCGATCGGGAGACCCAGATGAAGTGACAGCCGTGACTACGGCACAGCTACATATATGCACCACCAGCGTGTTCAAGGTTGATGACAACTGTCCATGAAATGCAGGTGATATGCACAGAAATCCCCAGATTGTCCAGTCCATAGAAGTGCGTCCACATCCCATTCCCGCACACATGGAGGATGTGCAACAGCTACTGTCGAGGGTTGCAGCCATGGGATCGTGGGTATGCAGAAATGGGGCTCGGTGTTGATTGGCAGATGATCCGTTTTCCCGCCCCGTGTGAGGGATGTGGGTATGGCATATGCGTTACTCCGCACTAATAATGCAAATCATCCACGGGAGAATGCTAAATGCAGCTGTGAAATGTGTACAGCCCTATACCAGTGTCCATTAGGCAGTTCCCATGGATGGACAAACGTACGGCCAAGATGGCACCCATAACTGCAAACCTGGTGGAATCACACAGCTGTAGTAAGGCAAAACACAGGGAATACAGATAGGGACTACAGTAGAGACTCCACATACAAAGTCAGACCGCCGTGCGAATACCAGCGTACACAGCACTCAATCTGCCAGCAAGGAAATGGGGATCACTCGCTTCCATACCGCGGAACAAATGGGCGACCTGCGGAACACATACTAATGGCACACCAACAACGTCAACTAGGAAAGTCATAGGATCCTTAAACTATGGCGTTCACGCTTATAAAGAACATCCTTCAATGAATTAATAGGATCTACATGTTTTGGTTGTGTCATTTTGACAATACAGTGGCGGACATATCCTAATGGGACATTTGAGGATTACTTAAAGCATTTCCTAGCCTGCATCATTGGATTTACACCATCCGGTTTCAGTTTAGAATAACCTGGTTAACGTAGCACTACATAATATGGGTAGCAAGCAGACATCCGCGATTGGGGAACATACAGCAGCAGTCAAACCCACTAGCCAGATGGACACAGTCCAACAAGGTCTACACTGTACATATGCACAATGGTGTTCATAGTAGGACCCCAGAGATTCATCCGTACGCAATGTCAACCAGCTGCGATCGAGAGACCCAGAAGAACTGACAGCCGTGACTACGGTACAGCCAGACATATGCACCCCAGCGTGTTCAGGGTTGATGACAACTGTCCACGGAATGCAGGACATATGAACAGATATTCCCAGATTGTAGAGTCCATAGAGGTGCGTCCACATCCCATTCCCGCACACATGCCGGATGTGTAATGGGTACCGCCGAGGGTTGCAGCCATGGGATCCTGGGTATGCAGAAACGGGGCTCGGTGTTGTTTGGCAGATAATATGTTGTCCCGCACCATGGGAGGGATGTGGGAGTAGCACGTGCCTTAGTCTCCACTGATTGTGCAAAGCATCCACCCGCTAATGCTAAATGCAGGTGTGAAATGTGTACTGCTCCATACCAGTGTCCAGTAGGCAATCGCTAGGGATGGACAAGCGTAGGACCAAGATGGCACCCATAACTGCGAACCTGGTGTAACCACACAGCTGCAGTGAGGCATAACACAGGAAATACAGATAGGGACTACAGTAGACACTCCCCATACAAAGCCAGACCGCTGTGCAAATACCGGCGTACACAGCACTCAATCTGCCAGCACCAAAATGGGGATCACACGCTTCCATACCGCGGAACAAATGGGTGACCTGTGGAACACATACCAATGGCACAATATCAACGTCAGCTAGGAAAGCCATACGATGGTCAAACTATGGCGTTCCCACCAATGAAGAACATCCTTCAGTGAATTAATAGGATTAATGTCAATTGACCATGGAATACACCTAATCAACATCAAAGACCCGCTGGCACCTTATGGCACACAAACCAAGTCACACATAGGTAGATGAAACAGTCAACGAGACATTTTGTCCACGACAGGTCACATATGGTATACAAAGGTTACTTCATAGACATGTAAGCGCTTTCACCCATAGGCTCCGTGAGACTTACACATAACATAGAAGCATCCAGGCTTTAAATATCCCCCCTTACACTTCCATTTGTTACTTTCTATGCAAACAATGAACATGTAACCACAGCATAGAAAGCACAGACGCAATGTTAACCACACACACATATGTTAACATCTCAGAAAGCATCCTATTAACACATGTATTATATGATATTGTACTATGCCGAATACTCATCAATCAAAGATCTAACAATGTATATGGAAGATATGCATAGCATATCACTGTAATACAGCGGTACAGAACTGAAAGAGTGGACAAATGTGTGTTAACTCTACATCTGTACCTAAACTACATTCCTGTTACGGGGTTTGCTCCACCTGCTTCTCAAAAGAGGCCTCATCAGTGTTCCATCGGTCAGCCCTGGTGTGTGGCCAACCCTCCACCTACTAATCCATCTAAATCCGCATTCTATAGCATAGCTGATGAGGTCCCCCCTCTGGTATTATAACCTAGACGTCGTAAAACACCGAATGTAGACGTATGCCTTGTGATGTGCCCATAGCCGGCCGTAGGCATACGCCAATCCTGCGGCTGCCCAGGGCGCCGCACTAGTAGGGCCACCTGTCTAGTAGGTGTGTCATGTAGGTATACCAAGATGGGGCACCATGTGTTGTGGTGGTGGGCGCCATGGAGCCCTACAGCCTAGGGCAGCAGTCGATCTAAGGCCGCTGCCGTAGGAGGGCATAGTACGGTCTGCAGGTATGTGCAGACGTGCACATGAAACAGCGGTCCACAAGGATTACCCATAGTGGCGACACCTGCACAGATGGCTATAGCGGGACACACACACGGCCATGCATACAGCACAGGTAGACATACACACACCATAAATAGGCAAGTACACACAAGGTGTATGGCGTGTATGGGTACAGTGTCAGGACAGCAAGGATAGCTGTCTGCCACGATATCCAGCAGATGTCTTTAGGGTGTTCTGGAATACGGACGGTGCATGGACAATGAGTGGATATGCAACGTACCACAGTTATATGTGTCAGCCGTGCAAATATGCGATACATGGGAAAGACAGCTGTCCATGCTAGAGCAGCAGTACGGGCACAACATAGGTACGTAGATATACAATGACAGAGATACAGACGGACACATGTGGCAGGCCCGTGAGTGTAATGTACACAGCACCACCCCACCACACCATAGCAGGGTGCACGTGGAGAACACGCTACGGAGGTCGCCAACCACAGCAGGCACACAAGCAGTACACGAGCTGCGTCTCACCATCCACAAACACAGGGATGGCGGCAGGATATGAGTGTTCTGAGTAAACCTCAAAGCCATACCCTATGAACCCATGCAGCTGGGAGCATGGACACACACACACATGTGGCAGGCATGGTGATTGACCACACCCCCACATACCCAACCGCACAAACGTATGACACAGGTATGGAATGCGCTACGTGGACCACCGAACACACCACCGCCAGAGGCACATGTACAGGTGGGTGACAACATCCGTAAAGGAATGGCCGCTGATAGCCAAGGTATGTGTTGCGAAGCGTCTAAAAGCTTGTTCATCTGCAGAGGCAGCTGGAAACACACACACACACAGGGAAGGGCCAAGAGTCGAACCTACGCCTACCTACATGAACTCACTACAGCATGAAGCATTTACAGAACGCGCTACCGAGATTACTGAGCACAGCGCTGTCAGAGGCATACTTCTAGGCGGGTGACATCACCCGTAAGAGAATAGCTGGCAATAGCCAAGGTATGTGTTGCGAAGCGTCTAAAAGCATGTTCATCTGCAGAGGCAGCTGGAAACACACACACACACACACACACACAGGAAGGGCCGAGAGTCGAACCTACGCCTACCTACATGAACTCACTACAGCATGAAGCATTTACAGAACGCTACCGAGATTACTGAGCACAGCGCTGTCAGAGGCATACTTCTAGGCGGGTGACATCACCTGTAAGAGAATAGCTGGCAATAGCCAAGGTATGTGTTAAGCGCCTAAAGCATGTTCATCTGCAGAGGCAGCTGGAAACACACACACACACACAGGGAAGGGCCGAGAGTCGAACCTACGCCTACCTACATGAACTCACTACAGCATGAAGCATTTACAGAACGCGCTACCGAGATTACTGAGCACAGCGCTGTCAGAGGCATACTTCTAGGCGGGTGACATCACCCGTAAGAGAATAGCTGGCAATAGCCAAGGTATGTGTTGCGAAGCGTCTAAAAGCATGTTCATCTGCAGAGGCAGCTGGAAACACACACACACACACACACACACACAGGGAAGGGCCGAGAGTCGAACCTACGCCTACCTACATGAACTCACTACAGCATGAAGCATTTACAGAATGCGCTACCGAGATTACTGAGCACAGCGCTGTCAGAGGCATACTTCTAGGCGGGTGACATCACCCGTAAGAGAATAGCTGGCAATAGCCAAGGTATGTGTTCAAGCGCCTAAAGCATGTTCATCTGCAGAGGCAGCTGGAAACACACACACACACACACACACACACAGAAGGGCCGAGAGTCGAACCTACGCCTACCTACATGAACTCACTACAGCATGAAGCATTTACAGAACGCGCTACCGAGATTACTGAGCACAGCGCTGTCAGAGGCATACTTCTAGGCGGGTGACATCACCCGTAAGAGAATAGCTGGCAATAGCCAAGGTATGTGTTGCGAAGTGTCTAAAAGCATGTTCATCTGCAGAGGCAGCTGGAAACACACACACACACACACACACACACACACACACACACAGGGAAGGGCCGAGAGTCGAACCTACGCCTACCTACATGAACTCACTACAGCATGAAGCATTTACAGAACGCTACCGGGATTACTGAGCACAGCACTGTCAGGAGGCATACCCCTAGGTGGGTGGTATCATCTGCAGAGGCAATGCGGCCGATAGGGAATGAAGACAGAGTGCGCAGTCACACAGCCTGTTACCATCCCAAGGTGGCCGTACAGTAACACGGTAGTGCTGCAGTCAGGAATACCAAATAGCTACGGAGCAGTACATCACGACATGAATACGGGATGCACCACATGACAGTATACCCTATGAGAGGGCATCCGCGGCAGGATGTAGGCAGCCAATGTGGCATGACAGCCACATATGAGTCACCTGGATGGTCACCATGGCTATGCAGGATGTCATTGGCCATGGCTACACGCCTAGTAGCAGACATCGGTGCCGACTGTCGTGTGTACCCCCGACAGGTGTACTGGCCATGCCTCTCACACCTAGCGGTTGCAAAGGGAGACAGACATGCTCACGGGTATCAACGCAGTCGGGCGCGGTGCACTGTACTGTGTGTCCATCTACACAGCTGCTTACTGGGCATGCTCAGACACTTAGAATCGGCACAGAGCAGACATGCATACACATGGGGCGACGGCATGGGAGGCAGACTGTGGACCGTCGTGTGTGTCCAGCCACACAACAGCAACCCAGCCATGCCACAGATGTGGCAGTTGCGAAGGGGAAACAGGCATGCACCCGGGGTATCAATGCAGTCGGGCGCGGTGTGCACTGTACTGTGTGTCTATCTACACAGCTGCTCACTGGGCATGCTCAGACACTTAGAATCGGCACAGAGCAGACATGCATACACATGGGGCGACGGCATGGGAGGCAGACTGTGGACCGTCGTGTGTGTCCAGCCACACAACAGCAACCCGGCCATGCCACAGACGTGGCAGTTGCGAAGGGGAAACAGGCATGCACCCGGGGTATCAATGCAGTCGGGCGCGGTGTGCACTGTACTGTGTGTCTATCTACACAGCTGCTCACTGGGCATGCTCAGACACTTAGAATCGGCACAGAGCAGACATGCATACACATGGGGCGACGGCATGGGAGGCAGACTGTGGACCGCCGTGTGTGTCCAGCCACACAACAGCGGACTGGCCATGCTCACACACGTAGTATGTGCTATGCGCCGTCCGGCATGCAGACGGAGTGCACACACCGCAAGTCACGGCCAGGTAAACCCGTACACACGCAGGGTGGACACACATGCAGTCACACGTACACACACAGATGACAGCACAGGCGCCATGGGTGCAGGCTGAACATGTACACACCGAAGTGAACACTGTAGCTGCTATGCCAGCACCTTGTTATCGGTGCAGCAGTATGCCTCACGGTCCAGAAACTGCATGTGACATATGTCCAGAAGACTATGTGGTGGTGTACGTCCGTCGTGCAGAGTACACATGTACTATCAATGATCCCACAGGTGTGATGTAGTCCACCCATACCGGTATACACGGACAGGCGTGCTCCACACATGCCACGGGCCTGACACAGGTATGACACATGACTGCAGCTGTACCACAGTGAAACAATGTCCGGATATGTCACATATGTGGTTTCCAGGCTGTGTGCATGGACTGCACGCAGGACACATACGAGGCCTGTGATGGACCACATGCATGACACAGGCATACGCGGTAATACACACACGAAGGGAAGGTGGACACATGTCTGTGGTATGCACCCCCTACAGGGTGTGGCGGTGTTCACAGGGACACATACCCTTGTACAGTTTGCCTGTGACAGCTGTGATACCAAACCACAGTCCATGTTCCATGCATGTTGACACACATGTCACAACGTAGCAATGCATACACACATGGCAACAGGGGATACATGTGACACGTGTACTGTGCACGGTGCAGCCGTGCAGGGGCGGTGTCTGGTGTCCGTAACACAGTTGCAACCCCCTCACACATGCATACCCATCATGGAGGCCGTCATATGGTGGCATAGTAACAGCACGCATGGCAGTCTGTGTGTACACCATTTGTTTAAACACCTGTCCACATGCATGTGTGCAGGTGCTGGTCACAGGTGTGTCACACACCGTCCTACCCTGCCATGTGCATACAGTCCGCTATGTCGCCTTTACATGACAGCGCTGCCATGATGCATACCCATGCGCCATGCGGGTTCGACCATATGTCACATTGCCACTGTAACCCCTACCACCACCCAAGTGCAGATATTGGCACAGATGCCGGATACAGTGGTAGTACGCAGGATGCACCACATACCGCTGCACGCCTGCACAAATCCCATGTAGCGGGTGTGGCATTCCTAGCACCAACATGTGTGCAGGAATGTGTGCCCATGTATGCCACAGATCGGGGGAACTATGTGCCACGTGCCACACATCACTGTACACCATGGTAGAGCTCTGTACCTACCTCAGTGTGGGGTGCACCGATGTGGATGGTGTAGTACATGCAACACGTCATCCCTCCATGTATACATGTGGCCACCACCATGTCGGTGTGTCGACATGTGTGTATGTCTGCTGCCTGTTGAGAGGGTGTATGCAGATATCGTGTTGTGACTGGACACTGACCACACAGGGTGAACATCCCGTAGTGGTGCTGCATTGTACAGCCCTGTCATTTCCATACCTGTGAGCCTTACTGGCCACCTGTGCAAGACCACCCCTGTGACATTGCGCGTCGGTGCATTGTCTTGTGAGGGTGCCGACCACACAGACAGGTGTCCCCATCTGCACACAATGGTGTGTGTGCCATAGAGGTGTACGCCCGGCGAATGCGGGAATATTCCTATACCAGTACAGCATCCGACTGTCGAACATTGTGCACCACAGCTGACAGGTGACACCTGCGGTCAGTAGCCAGCACACCGCGCACGACACCCGCAGAATGTCACCATACCTGTACTGTGTCGTGCCATGTATGTGATGTCTCTGTCCACCGTAGCCTGTGGCACCGACCACAGGCGTCAGGTGCAGTATATGTGTGGACATGTGCATCATGTACCATGTAAGCAACGTTACACTGTATCCGCCCGTGCTCCGCAGGTTTATGTGTATGACCTCTCTTCTTGCATTCCCGACTGTCTGTTCTCTACATCACAAAAGCTCTGCACCTGCTCCCATAGTATTCCCACACAGATAAAGTACATGTATACTCAATGGAGTACTACACTGTCCTAGAATCCCCTTGTGTGCCCACTTCCCTATAGGTGCCTTCTGACCCGGTTACGCAGCAAATGCATTCACATCCTCTGGCATGTCGACGGGTCAATTGCTAGCGACCTCTCCTGTTCAGATGGTGAATCTGGGCGTCCTGGCCACTGTTACAGGTGCCTCATGGACACGGACAAGCCGCACCTCCCCCAATGAACATAATACATGTGACAGACGCAACTATATAGCCAGACAGGGGCTGTGCTCTCCCCAACCATGACCGCAAGACCACGCGGGAGGGAAGGACACAATGCACACCACATACCCAGTGTCACATGTGACTATCGCAAATGCTAATCAAACACATGAACACACTAAGACATACCTGGAGGCACTGTAGGACATGTCACGAACCTAACGAGCCCTCTGAAGCAGACACACAAGCTACTGCCTCCACAAGACATAGGACATGCAACACATGGTTCCCAACGGCAGTGTGCTAACCCAGCAGAGACCCAAAGGCGACGCACACACTGCCAGACACACCTGTAATGGGTGACGCCACTGCCAGACACACCGATGTCCCACCCACCATACTGAACAAGGGAATGATCACAGTAGGCTGCCTGCCGGGCATGCACTCAGGTCACTCCGCAGCATGTGCAGGTATGACGCGGTCATTGCCCATGCTGGTGTTCACGCCTGGTGGCATACCACCCTGGGATACATTACAGGACACATAGAGGGCCACTCAGATTGTGTAGCCCAGGCCGGCATGTCCCTGACCCTGGGCAGTATCCCACCCTCATCAAGTATGATGCCACTACACTGGCTCAATGTGGTCACCCTTGATAATGTCCTGGTTACCGGTGTCAGTCTGAGGGGATCCAGATTCCATTTACCTGGGATGACATGCTTGGCACGCCACGCCCCTTCGCATGGTATGGCTGGCAGCTGTCGCCCCTGGTCTACAAGGGTTTGGCAAAGGCACCTGCCACCCCCACAGTGCTCACCGCAGGCACGGCTGGAATGATAAACCTACCACCCCACACTACAAGCCTGGAGAACACACAGGATAATACAGCTCACTGCCAGTGGTCTACAGCCAAGCTGCACACCCTCAAATGCCCTCCTCAGTATGGAGGACATCGATGTCAGTGCTGTGACTGAAACATTGGTCAGGGCTGCTGAGAGCACCCCAGCACTGTCGGGTCATACCCTATATCACGCGTTCAGGACCATAACCCGGACATAACACAGAAGGAGGGGGAGTCCCCATTTCCATGACGGATACACACACCTCCATGTTGGCAGAGATGCACGTAGCAGCGGGGAATATCCAGGTGCAATTAACCATGGTTAGGACCGCCCTACAGTTTGTTGCATGCTACAGACCACCCTCCCAATCCCAGGATACCTGCACAGCCATCCTGAGGACACTGGTGGGTGTGCATGCTCTCACAACACCGTCGTATTGGGTGACATCAACCACCCATACATAGACCGAGAACATTACCCAGGACACAACACCCTACGCCACAGGTCCCAGGTGTTCATACACCTGACTGCTGTGGAACACCCATGCACCATACCCACTAGGGGGGGACGTATACCAGTTCTGATCATCACACATGGGGAGGATATGCTCCACACAGGATGTACATCCCTCAATGGTGATGTCAGACCGTATAGTGTATCCACTGGTAATCCGCATCCTGCACCCAACACCAGCATGGGAGACGTAAGTGATGACCTCTCCACAGCGAACCACACACGTCATACGACCGGTGTGGTACCCTACAAGGCCTCCATGCCAGTGGTAAACACAGGCCACACTGCTGAAACCCTTACAAATGCCTTCTCTGAGCACCCTCAGGGATGTCTGCACCAAGCGATCATGATAACATCAGGACCTTGTCCACCAAAGGCAGGCACATGGTCTGGTGGACCCCAGCCATTGACAAACTGTACAACAACAGTTGGAGCTAATACATGACAGAGCAATATCAGTACCAGGGAAGGCATCACTCATTAATACCGGCATTAACATACGGTCACACATACAATCATCCAAGGCCGCTTGTGGGAGTGGTACTGCAGAGGGCACATGAGACAACCATAGGGCCTTCCTTAGCTGTGGTAGGGACATGGGTGGGAGCGCACAGTCATGCCCGGAATTACTCCAGAATGGTACAATGGTCACTGAACCCACAGACATTGTCAACAAACCAGCGGACATGTTCCATGCATACATCTACCCCCCCCCAAGAGGGGACGTATCCATCCCACCAGAGTCTAGCCTCCCAAACATCTCGTATGCCCAGGAGTGATCTGACATCTGTTAAGCGGTGAACACAGCACCAATGGGCCCAGATGGTGTCCCTGGCTGTGTGCCACTCAACCTCATTGAGGCCCTCACCCCCACACATAAGGCCACTGTGTTATCTTAGGCTTACTACGGGCTGGGTCCCCGCTGGATGGCATACGGCAGCTGTGGTCCCACTACGCCAGGGTAGTGCTCTTATGGACTGTAGACATTCCTGCCCTATCAGCTTGACATGCCTTGTCTGCAAAGCTGTGGGGAGGTCCATACTGGGGCCCATAAATACAGACAGTGGTGTACAGCCAATACCGGAACATACCCACATCGACTTAGTCAAGGGCAGATCCTGCCTCCCTAACCTGCTCGACCTGTCTGGAGGGGTCACTAAGGCCATTGATGGGGGTACGTCGGTTTGCACAGACTACCATGACCTGGCGGGAGCATTCAAACCACACTCCACGTGGGACTCATGGAAAGGCTCGCCAGCGTACATGTGGGGACATATGTCACACGATGGTTTGCCAACTGGATGGAGGTCACACCACACAGGGTTTGTGTTCCTGGTGCCATGTCAGACTCCAAGCTGGTCTCGAGTGGAGGCCCACAGGGCTCAGTCCTGGGCCCCCTCCTGTTCGGCATTCAACCTTCCAATGTGCATGCAAACATAGGGGGATTGTGGCAGACAAGGTATGCAGATGACTGCACACCGCCACCATACCCAACACCCCATCTGACACGGACATCCACCTGGGGCCTCATAGAAATGGATAACTGGTGCCAGAGCCATGGCCTGATGCTACATGCCAGGGAAGGTGCAGACCTACCCAGTGGGAAGGACATGTTCGCCCCGACGTAACATGTAGGTGGTAATCCATTCAACATGGTGGACGTGTTCAGGGACATGGGTACCACACCTGTCGGTAACCTCTGTCGACACACACAATGCCAATGTGGTTGGGAAGACATTCCACTGTGGCCACCTGGTCAGGAAGGAATCACATCCACATCAGGGGAGTTCATTGTACCCCTGTACACTTCACACATCAGACCAATGATTGCGTATAATGCCACATCTGGGATGTACCTAACCTGACACCTGCAGCACTCGGAAGGACCACAAACGTTCCACAACACAGGGATAAAGGTGCTGAGACATGTGTCACACGCTGCCCGACCAAGGGGACTCCGGCTGTATACCTTCCCAGCACGACTGCTCTGTGGTGATCTGTGCCTGACATACACGGCCATGTCCGACCTGGGTGACATGGACATGTTCCACCTCCTAGGCTCCAAGCAAACACGGGCACAGAAGCGACTGTCAGAAACCTCAACACGAACATGAATAGGACGTGCTGGGGGAACAGGGTCAACGCCCAGAGGCCCCTACAACATGGAGAGGATTCCCAGCCCATGTGAAGCAGAGCCCTGACTGACTTTGTCCAAGAGTAATCATGACGTGTGGATGTGTGATCGTAGGTATGCGCCAGGCATCATCTCTGTGTCACTGCTGGACAGAGGGACAGCGGACCGATGGATGTGGTATCCTCATCCTAAGGGGTGTTAACAGCCACACACACTCTGGCTAGGCTTACATGCCGTAGGGCACATAGCCTGGTATGTACATGTGCGCCTATGTACCTATGTAGGGGTCCATGCAGGTTGCGGGTACCTGTGGTATGCTGATATTGCCAGATGTGCCTGTGGGTACCCCACAGCTACACGTGGGGACTGATAACAGTGCTCCCAGTAGGCACATGCAAGTACACCATAATGGCATACGGGTTAACTGAACCAACATGGTGCTACACATGTAACCGCCACGCATACCGTGTACACAGAACAATGAATGCTGCACCTGCACTACATGGTATGTCTGCTGCATGATGTCAGTGCACGACCCACGCCACATACGCACCTGTCACCTGTCATACACAACCACCGCAACATACACATCGCGCACTATGCGGACACAGGTATCACATACACCTCTCACTATCTTGTCCACCCTGTGCATCAGAATATGTTTGCATAACCGTGCACCGATGGTGTGGATCACGGTGCTGCGGCAGAGGCTTCATCATATGCCCAGGGTGATATGTGTGCCAGGGCATAGGCTGTACCAATGGATGACATCATGTGTGTGTGTAAGGGCCTGTGCATTTACTGGGCATGACTGTGCAGAATGCATGTGGATGTGGTGGAGCCCTACAGGTGTGTCTGCTGTGTGTGGGTATGTGTGTACACAGTTCAGCCATCTGTGATGCCTACACTACTTGGCAGCCCCAGACTGTACAGTGCAGGTTGTACGGCTCACTGTGTCTGCGCCGGCGCGTGACCCGTGCCTGCCTGGGGTCGCACGGGCACTACCGGGTGGAGGTATGGAGTGGCCACTCTCCGATGACACATGTCCGCTGGAACCGTGTCCACGCTGGGACCATCCAGGGCCACGCCCACGTGGCCTGCTGTGTCCTGGTGTTGTTGGTGTAGCACCAGCTGCAGTGCTGCTGCTACCAGCACTGTGTGAGTGGGCATGAGAGGTGGGCGCACACGTCGACCTGCACTAGGTGGTGTTGCTGGCCCACGGCCACGTGTCCTACGCCTCACCCCTACCAGGTGTTCCAGCACAGACAGCTCACGCCCGCGGATTGACATGCCTCGGTCGAGGATTCCAACCATCTCACCTAATCTCCTATCCAGAACATCGGCAAGCTGCTGTTGAGCATTCGCCAATGACTGGATGTTCTCATTTAAGGAACGGATTGCGGCCCTCTGCAGCCTCTGCCCTTCTTGGTTCTGCCATTCGGCACGTGCCTGTGCCGCCATTACAGTCTGAAACATGCATCTGGTGATACCAGCTGCTGCACCCTGTACGGCAGGTGCATGTCTACCAGTGCTCCTCCTACGAGCAGCACCAGCCACATGCCTGTGTGGCACATCACCAGTCATTACACTGGCAACATGGTGTGTACCTGCACCTTCTGCAGCCACCACACATTCCTGCTCGGTGCCAACAGACGCTGACTGTCCTTCCTCTATGGGCAACGGTGATGTGGTATGTGTCGGCATCTGAACCGTAGCGGAGATGAAGGGGACATGGGTGGGATGTTATCCAATGGCACAGCTTCTGCCCGTGACGACCCTGCCTGTGCCTCATGCACATGGTCATCACCGCTAGTATCTGTGGGGACACTAGCATCAGATGGACCGCAGGAGGGGAACGCACCTACAGCACCTGTGAATACAAAGACATACCGTAAGTTACATTACACACACGCAGACACACACACACACGCAGACACACACACAGACACACACACACACACACACACACATGCTGACATACACACGCAGACACACACACATGCAGACACATCATGCATGTGATATTGCAGGTGGCATGCAGCATTCCCACACCACAGCCCAGTGAATGCAGCCCAGACATTGATAGTGGTAGTATGCATACTGCCCTGGAGTGCACACTACATCAAGCAGGTGTCTTTAGTAGGCTTGCAGTACACACATTCATGGTAGTTTGCATGCATCACCGTGATACACCGTGTGGCCACGGGCGGGTTAACAGTACACATGGCTGGCGCCACTATGTCATGTAAACCGCAAACATGTGCGGTATCATGTGGACATGTGACAATGGTGTCCCACCACATGCACCACATCATAACGGATGTCACAGTGCAGTGTTATGTGTACAGGCTACAGATAGAATGCATGTGTAACAAGGATGTCTGTGCAGGTGTGGTTGGTGTGAGCTGTGTACATAGCTGTACAGTGGGGAGTACGGGCACTGTGCCACTGCACGGCAGCAGGACACAGGTATGTTTCTGTGCGATGCGTAACCTGGACGCATTGCATTGCCATGTCTGCAACTCAGTCATGCTGTTCCACAGCACGTATATGGTAGACATTGGTGGCACCTCTAATGGCTGCAGACAGGCATTCCATTTGTCTGGTGTACCACATCAGATGTCCAGGGGGTCCACTACAGCTATGACCGCACTATGTGTGGACAGGGTGCAACGGTGACTACCCACTGCGGATGTACTGTGTGGCAACATGCCTGTAGGTATCACCCATGGCCATGTTTGTCTGGTTCATGGACATTTGTGTGTGATGGGCATCGTGTACACATCCCTGTGGTGGCCCATGTGTCATACACACGCACTAGTCTGAGGTGTCACATTCGAAGGCTATGCAGACATTGTGGATGTCTGCTATGTCGCATAGGTCATGTCATGGTGTGACAATGTTGCGGACAGACCACCACGTGCATGGGACATGTCATGTGCCATGTCACAACGTGTGCACCCAATGCAGGGGCATAGGTCACAGTGGTAACACCTGTGTGCTGGCCAGATCACAGCTCACTATGTGGTACTGTGTGCGCACCGCAAAGGCATACCGATGCATACTACACATGCAGCCATTGTGGAACACCTCCACCATTGTATGCATAGCTGACTGCACATATCACACCGATGGGTTATGTGGTGTCATGCCGGTCTATACTAACGGTTGTATCTACTGTACATGGGTGGCGTGTGTGTCGGGTGGTGCAACCTGTATACCGTGACTGGGGCAGACCCAGGTGTGCATGTCATACCTGGACACATGGGGAATATCTATACACCGTATCATGCCTATTACTAGCAACAGTCTCACCTGTGACAGACCCATGTCTGTGCGACACGCCAGAGGTACCTGTATAGGGGCGACACAACAGTATACACATTATCCATTACTATCGCCATGGTAAGCACTGTGCATGTCACATCATGCACCTGTGTGTTAGCATGTGCTATGCACATGTCTGCAAACACAACGTAGCATACTGTAGTATGCAGCTTGTGTGGCCATATACCTGGCATGTGTTGCTACATTATGTGGTGTACTATGACACCCACACCTACGTCAGTTATCATACAAACATGCAAGACTGACTTACCAGGCAGCTCCAGGCTCGTTGGTTGGGAGACACCCACCTCCACGATGGCAGCGAGGGTTTCTGCATGTTGTTCCTGGGTGTCCCCAGACTGGCCAGGAGCTCCTCCGTGTGTGAGTGGGGCTGGGTTGGTGGCCCACCACCTGTCCCACCTTGTTGTCTGGCGATTGGGCGCACGCTGTTTCGCGTGCGAATTAGGTCTGTGCAGTGTCTGCGGATCTGCTGGTAGGTGCGGTTGTGGCCGCCCACATCGGTCACCCTCCTGCACAAAACCTCCCACACGCCATCACGCTGCTCTGCCTGTAGTGGCACACGCCTGAAGAGTATGTCGAAGTTGTCGTGGAGCAACGGTATAATCACTTCATCCTCCTGTCGGCTGAAGGCAGGCAGCCGAACGTGGCATTATCTGTAAGACATAATGATGTTGACAGGTCACATTTACACTGCTGTACTGGCATACTGCTGGACATACATTGCTATGACATGTACAACATCTGCACAGTAATCTCTGCGATGCATCATGGCAGTGACACAGCCGACGTGTTGCCGTCACACCATTGAGCAGTGGGTCTCATATCATATCTGTGTGTCACCTCATCACACTGTACACGCACCATGTTGATGTTAGCCTGCTGTGGACATGTGTACCTGCCTGCACCTGTGTCCATATCAGTTGGCACAGGTCCCCATGTGACAACAGTTCTACTGTTCACCTGGATGCTGTGTATATGTCACTAGGCATCCCGTACGCGGCCATTATGAATGTCAGCGGTGGCACTGCACACATACACATGGACACCTGTACATGCATGTGTTGTGCCATGTACATCCACACAGCACTGTACGGGTGTTGGGCAACCTGCCACGGCTCACCTGTGTTGCACATGTGATACACATGGGACAATGTGTAACCATGTGACATTAGCAGGAAAGGTCATGCATAGCATGTGCACGCACGTTGTCCACAGCAACACACAGCACCTGTAACACCACAGGGTGCATCACTGCCACATTACTGCTGTGGACGGTTGATAGTGCAAGTGCCTTTTGTCCATCGCACCATGTAGGACTGTGATAGCACCTGCAGCCTTGCTGGGCAGGGCTGCATGGTATGGCAGGGTATGTCACATACATGGCACTGGGATGTGACCCACCTGGGGGGTACTGATATTGGCAGGGTGGCTGTCCATTCCATATGTCATTGCTATGTGTATATGGACATTACACATGTCTATCATCATGGTGTGGACACTGGCCTTCTGCAAGGTAGGCTGCACGCTGCTTGGTGGGGGTGTGTCTGGTGCATGCAGGTATCGCACATCCATGCATACACATTAACCCTGACAGGTGCTATGTGCTGCGATATTGTTCAACACAGTGCTGTATGTGCCCACACACTGCTATCCCGTGCACATGGATGGTTGCCTGACTGACATGGGTACCACATATGTCTACATCCAGTGCCTGCTGCCACCCCCATGTCTGCTGGTGCACCGCACAGCGCCATCCCTCCCACAGGGAATGTGGTGTTGGGCACAGCATAGGTATCCATGTATGGGGACAGGGATGTTCACATAGCAGGGGCACTGATGGTATCGTCGATCTGACCATACACGTATGACACACCCCTCACACATACAACCCATTCAGTATGTTGTTCGCAACACTGACACAGCTATACTGCTATGCCGGAGACATTCCCAGACGCATACACAGATGCGCACATCTGTCTGTGGCATGGTCCGGACTATTGGTGTGGTTCGCACATAACGTGTTTGAGTGTGGCTGGCGAGACCGACTGTGCACATGTCTACACAGTAAGCCTGTTGTACAGTAGCCATTGGTGATGTGCTGTGCACATATCAAATCTGCACATTGTGTTGGTGTCTGTCTGTCCACGGGCCAGTGGTGGGACACACAGGGTATTGGTGAACATATATGCATGCAACCCTGTACTGATGTACCGCTAGCTTCGGGTGCTAATGTGTCATAGACATGCACACCGCACCGAACAGGTGGCAGTGGGTTGCCACCCGCACCCATCTCCTCTTGTGAGTTGCTATCATCCAACACCCTCTTTGTATTGTATGTTCAGGCTATGCACCTGTGTGGGGCATGTGGGCATGCAATGCAGTACTGCGTGCCTTTGCACCCATCGCAGAACATGTCACACAGGTACACTGGCAGCCGTACACTTCACAGCTTGATGACGGCACAACACATGTTGTACACACGTAACACATATCCTGTGGGACATGGTCAAATGTACAGGCATGTCCAACAGTCACGTACCACTGCTACCCCTACATGACGGCTATGCAGGACATGTGGCGGTACAGCAACTGTCACATGTACACGTGCAATGCCCCCTACCTACCTCACGTGGTACTGCCTGTGGGGCATATGCGTCTGCATCCATGCTATGGCCATAGATGACAGTTGTACATCGATATGTGCAACATACCTCATTTGTGTTTTTCATGTGTGCATGTTCAACATGTCTACGCATTGTTTGTGTCTGTCACACAGTCATTGTTGTACAGGGTTTACATGGCAGCCATGGCGTACTGTGTGTGATTCCAGGTACTTCATTGGGATACCAGCATTGTACATTATCACGGCGTATTCCAGCCATCACATAGCCATCCTAGCTGACACTGTTATCCAGCCAGTGGGAGGTGTTCTGCCATCTGCACATACGCCACACAGTACGAGGGTGGCTGACACCCATTCTGGGGACAGGGTTCTGACCGCTGTGGATGTGTGTGATGCTGTCAACGACCATGACTGCGCCAGATGGTCACATCTGGATGTGTAACATTCACAACACACACCTACCTTCACGTAGCAACACATCATCCACAACAATGGACATTCCTGCCAGAACACTGTGTGCAGTATGTCTGTATGACCACTGCAGGCACCACTGGTGGCCACCAGCATGGCTGCCAACAGCACCAGTGTGTATCCCGTGTGACCATGGGTTACACCATTCACAACACACCTGTCTCAGATGACCCTGTTGTGGATCACAGTGCAGTTCCACACATCATGTTACACTATACATCATGCACCGATATGTTGCAGACGTGTGAACGGCTGTGCAACTCAACATATGCACACATGACACATCACCTGCTACAACGTGTCTGTCTTACCACACGTTATTGTGACCACCCTGTGATGGCATTGTACAGGCTATGTGGACTGGGACATGTGATGGCTCACAGGTATATTCACCCTCTGGGTGTGTGTCTAGCCAGGTGTACAGTAGGCAGTGGTCTGCACACGGGGATACTGTACATTGGCCTACTCTGTCACTGTGACTGTTGACTATGCTCATACTGTACTTATGCAGGCATGTGGTATCTGACCAGTATGACAGTCGTGGTCGACCACACTACTGTGGCACACATGACCTGCGGACATCTGCCTAGGGTGTGGAGCCCACATGTACATCTTCACATGCTATGCTGCCTCTGCGGCGGTGTCACATGTCTGTCTCCAGCAGGGCTGTAACAGGCAGGCACGGCATGCAGTAATGTGGGACAATGCTTGCACCTTCCACTGTGCTGCACACAAGCAAGGCACGCACACTAGTGCACGCCTGACATTTATCTGCGGTGCCTGGGACCTGCCTCCATGCTCTGCACAGCACACCTGCCAGTCCAGGTTGTACACGGATCATACCTCCCAGGCACATACCTGGACTGCAACACACACAGGTGAGGGGATCCCACATCACACAATGTTTTACACACATACTGTATATTTTCCAAACACAATGCATCGTAGGTACTCCATGTTCAGATACCCATGTTTGTGACCGCTAGACACATTGTAACACGCAACAGAGAGTACACTGTACACCACAGGTTACATGCTGGCTGTGTTGTCATACTGTACATTGCACCTCGGACAGCTGCTACTGCCATGTGCTGACAGCAACCCACACTTCCCTAGTATGGACTCCCATGTACCCACACATGCTTGGCCATGCACTCCACCTAGCTGGGTGACACATTACACAACACATACCATACCTACACTACCCTCGGCATGCACCATACCTCCATGTGTCTGCTGTGTTAAACCTAGGGATATCCCCCCTCTGGTAGATGAACATATATGCTTCACGGCCCTGCTAGCCACACCCTGGACACACACCCATCGCAGCATACATGGTACATGTGCTCTACAGCCGGTACTACTGACGTCTGCTGACGGGGGTGGTTAATGGCATGGCACCCCAGCAGATGGACAGTGTACGTGACTATGCTGACACATATCACAGTGCACTTCCGCAACATGTACCCAATGGTAGGGACCATGCTATTCCACACAGAGACATGGTGGTACTGGCCTTTTCACAGACGCCACGGTGGTAGTCATGTTCCATGCACATCTGCTGTATGGGCACATGTGCTGGCTGTTGCACAGTGAGTATATTCACATGTGTGGGGTGCATCACTTGACAGTCATGGTGGGTCCTCGTGGTCCATCACATGCTCCAAGGCTAGCTACCTACACTGGACTGCCGCACATTGCAGTGTGGGCCCTCAGGCAGTGTGGTGGTATGTCTGTGTTGTTTGGCTACATCCACATTCGATGTAGCATACAACAGTCACCCAGGCATTGCCGAATGAGATGTTGTTGGCAACATGCCAGGCAATGGTGTACCTACCAACAATACACACTCTCACTCACTACAGGGTTGCAATCCATACATGGACATCGCAGTGTCCCTGTGGACACATACATGGTACTGCCATGCACACGTTATGTCCTAAGACACTGTCCCAATGTCACCTTCCGATCTCCCTAGCTATTATGTCCCGCCAACCTGTTTGGTATGTGTCTCCACAGCAGCCCACTGAATTAACTGCTAGCCTGTTCTTGGACGTTGTGTACCTTGACCACCACACTACTGCATCTATCGCGACTACACATGGGTGGTACTGCATTGCACGTGTGGGACTGCATTCAGACACCCATGACTGGACCATTCAGTATGGCACTGGGGCACGCCCTCACATCCGTGCTTCACACACTCATTGATGACCTCCATGCCTTTACTGGCACCCTTGTTGGGCCTCTGTGTGCCACAGCACGCCACATACACATGCTGGCCACCTGTCATACCATTGCATGGGTGGTTGGTGTGGTACAGAGGGTAACAGATCAGACATTGTCCCCGCATTGCCCTTCAGCACCATTCCACATTCGGTATTGGCAATGTACACATCCACCATCACATCATACCCTGTGTCTCAGGATGTTAGGCTATATGAATCCTGGACAGGACACACAGTGGTGCAAGCATATCATGCTACCTACTACATGTCAGGTACATGTGGCATTACACAGTCCTCAGTCATGTGGCCCCTCATGTTCACTATTTGCTTACATACACAACATGCTGTCACAGAGTACTGTCCATGCCTAGATATCCCACATCTACCTACCTGGCACCATTGTAGCTCCTCCAGCTCATACTGATAACAACCGTACAGGTGTCGGTGTGGCAGATACATCGTGTGGATGTCATTGCATCAGGTTACATCACACATGGTGCATGCACATCACCTTTGCATAGCAACAGTCATCCACTGGGTATCACATGGATACTGTCCCCATACATGCATATCACATTGTACATGGTTGCTGTACACACACATGCCCCACATGGTGCTGTGGTTGCCATATTCCACTGTGGCATGGGTACACATCTGCAGGGCCACACATATCTGTACTGTGTGTGTTGCTGGTACATAGGTAGCCTTTGTACCTGTGCCATACACACATCTACACACGGGCAGGGTTACAGTAACACATTCGTGGTGTACCTTCCACAACGGCTACGACTTTACATGGCACGGCATTATCATGCCGTGATGTATGCCAGGCTCAGACAGTTTACATATGCGGATGACAGACGGGGAACACATCTGTACTCATCTGTGTACCACATACACAGGGGTGTCATCTACTCTGACATGGGCCATGTCCTCTGCATTAGTGATGCATGTCGGACTCATACATGGCAATTGCAGTGGGCGGGGTGAATGGAGCACTCCTGCATATGTGCACACATGCCACATTGCATGGCCTGGGCTTCTGTGTTACTTCCGCAGACACAACACACACCATGCTGTGGAACATAGGTCCTGTGCACATCCCACAGGGACACACTGTGGCACTGTTCATGTGATAGCTCCCTTGCTGATAGGGTGACACATAGTCATGGTACCACCACAGCAGCAGTACTGTGTAGACATGCAGTTGACATCCACCTCTGCTGTTCAGTGGACAGTACCATGCGGAGGTGACACTACTGTGTACACTGCACATGTGTTTACACATGGACCTGCTGGACTTCATTGTTGCACACATTGCACCTGCTACAGATCGTTTGGACATGGTTACTTGGTGTTCCTTCCATTTTGGGTGGCTATTCTGCTACTACTCTGTCCCATATGTACAGGCCATACATATCCTGTTAGTGTACATAACACTAGGCCATACCTCCATTATGCATGCTATGCCTGTGATACTGTGTATGATGTCTGTCATATCCACCATGACAGCTTTACATTACACATACTTGACATAGTAACCCCTACTGCGAGGCATACGTGCACGTGGCGCACATTACGTATGACATCGACGGTATATGCCCATACACATGTGTGCTGTGACAGTATACATACATGTCCTATCCCCTGCTGTGGCACTTCCTTGTTGGACATCCACTGCCAGCATCGGCGTGGGTGGTGGCATTGTTCTGTGTTATGCCCCCCTGTGGCAGCCCTTGGGTTATCCCGGCTGTGTACATGATGTCCCACTGCTGTGCACACGGTGTCCACAGTCGTTGGTATGCTCAGCAGGATAGCACTACATAACCACCTTTCACCACTCTCTGCTTTATGGACAGGTATCCTTACTTACAAACACCGTTCACATACAGTGCAGCTTCGTCATACACATCATGCGTTACACACAAGTACATCTCATGGGTTCTACATACCTTTCCTGTGTTTCCTTCCGTTTTCCATTGTGAGTCTCGCTATAGCGTTGTCTCTCACTCGATCCATTTTTTATTTGTGGTTCGGTATGAGCATACAGTTTGAATATCGTAGGAGTCATCCTTATATCCGTCATCACCTGCGACATGTGGGTTCATCACACCAATAGCTGTTCCTCGGTGTGTACTTGTGCGCATATCACCTGTGCATCTACTCCATTCGTACAGTACGCGTCGTAACTAGGGCATGGTTCATTCCTCGCCTGGGCGTTGGTTATTTGCACTACCTTCGTGGAGATGGTCTATATTGTGTTATGTTATGTGTGACTGCAGCCGCTATGTGTGGCGTCAGGTACATTTCGCAGTGGTGTTAGCCGTGGATTGTGTGTGTTGGGTATGGTATTATGTTTGACATGTGGGTGTCCCTGTCCTGGCGGCGTCTGTCGATGGCGTTTTGCATTCGGATGTGTAACATAGCTCTTGTATTCCTTTAAACAACGGATGCAGGTATGCATCCGCTGCTGATAGTGTTTCCCACGCGAGATGTTGCGGTTATGCCGCTGTCATTGACTGCCTGTATGTTTGTGCTGCTATTGCGGCTTGTATCCCTTTGATATGTGCGATGGGGTATATCGGCGGTTGTGGGTGATGGGTACGGGTTGTGGGCCTTGCATTTCTACATACACGGTATGCTTGTGTGTGTGCTCCATCCCTGCCTGGGGAGCTGGCAGTTACCTGTCTGTTGTTCTGGGAGTGTAGGTTGTGTTGATGTCGTCTGGTGTCGGTATCGCCTGCATGTGTGCTTCCTGCATGTATTCCTCTGTCACATCGGTAGTATATCTGCGGTTATTCGTACGTGCCGACTATCCCTTGGCATTTTGTCCCGGATATTTACAGTCATTGTGGTCCTGTACTTGGGACGGCCTGTATGCTACCGGTTGCCACCTATTCGGGTGGCGATTGCTTGTTTGACACTTGTAGAACACACAGCGGTGTTTACGGGCCGATACGTAGCCACGATCGGTGCCGGGGTAGCACATGCGTATTTCCGCAGTACATGACTATTGCTGTGTAACGTTGCTGACGTATCGTTTTGCAATTAACATATCGGTGTCATACATACGGTCATGGTTTGTACATACGTCCTTTGCATTTCATGTTGGCTATATTCCTGTGGTACATTCTGGGACATTTTCGCTTTGCATCATTTTACGTCGCCACACGCCTAGCCAGGGAGAGGCTCTCAGTACTACTTTGGGGGTACTGCTGTACATACGCCTGTGGTTCCTCTACTGTATGCCTACACATGTTATTCCACTCCACCTGTCACATTGCACCTACATACACATTTTACAGTGGCACACACATTACACTCGCACAGCGGAACACACGACACCCTCACCGCACACATACACATACTGCCGCTGTCACAGGGACGGTTGCACACAGTACCTGCGTTGCCCGCATCACCGGCGGCGGTGTCTACCTCCACCCTCATATCCTCATAATATTACCCGCACATGTACTGTTACTGTACCGTGGCCTGGCGATCGTCCCGGCTCGCGATTATGCATTTAGGTAGGTTGACCTTTCCATGGGTGGCGTTTCCTGTTCTGTCAACCCTCCCGGATACTCAGGTTGTAGTTCACTATGTTTACTATGTACAGATATCGCGTCTTACTTCTCTGTCACCTTGCATCCCTCTGATTCCCTGTCTTACCTGTTGTACTTTATATATGTGTATGTGTACATATATTTCTATGTGTGTAATGATATCTATCTCCATATCTGTGTATGCACATATGTACATATGTATACACCTTGCGGCAAACGTGGCAGCATACAGCAACGCCGTCTGCTGTAGGACCCGCGTACGGTTAAGGTGTTGGCGTTCCATGCTCCGCTGGCTGTTGGGTGTGCAGTGTTTGGGTGCTGCCTATGTTGGAGTCACACATGGGACCACCCATACGGTACACATTACGGGTGGCCATGTTTGTGTGCCGTCCATTTCACTGTGTGTGCAGGTAGGGAGGTGTCAGTCCATGGGGCCTACGCTGTCAGAGTATGTGCTATACGTTCCCTCTTTGCCAGGGCATAGGCATATTGGGTACACCTCCGTCTGCCTACTGGGGCTGGCACAGTGTGTTCATGGCGCTGAACCCTCTGTGCCTGTGCTTGCCTTGGCAGTTGTGGTGGGCTTTGTGGCCCTTCACCATTATGTCCCTGCAGCAGCTGTTTCCTCAGGATCATATTATGTAGCATGGCACATACTATGAATATGTGGGCACATGTGCCTGGAGAGTACTGCAGGGCTCCACCGGATGTATCCAAGCACCGGAACCGTGATTTTAGCATCCCAAACACACGCTCTATGATTATTCTGGTTTGTGCGTGTGCCTCATTATGGCGTTCTTGCATGTGTGTGTGTGCATTTCTGATGGGTGTCATCATCCACGGCTCCAGTGCATAGCCAGCATCCCCCACAAGGTGGCCTTGTGTGATGTCCCCCCTGGCGAATACCTGATACAGCTGTGAGGCATGCCAGATATGGGAGTCGTGGTAGCTTCCAGGGCTGCCAGCACACACATCCATGATAATGCCCTGCACATTGCACATGACCTGGCAATTGATGGAGGGGAATCCCTTGCAGTTTATGTAGTGTCTACCCTGCTCCCCAGGTGGTGACTTGTTTTGTATGTGCGTACAGTCTATCGCACCCAGTACCTCCGGGTATTGTGCCACACGGTGGAAGTGGCGCATATTGCTAGCCAACTCCTCCTGAGATCTGGGGAAGTATATATACTCATGGGCATGTCGTAACATGGCATCCAGAAACTGGTGTAGTACCCTGGATGCTGATGCCTGTGAGATGCCCATTATATCCCCGGTTGGCCTTTGAAAGGTACCTGTAGCCAGTATTTGCATGCTTACACATACCTTTGTGTCCACTGGGATGGGCTCCCCTCTGTTGTTTCTTGTTCTCAGGCATGGCCGGCACAGCTCCACTATTTGCTGTAACGTGTCCCTGTCCACCCTGTAACGCTCTACTATCTCCAGGTCTTGTAGCCACTGGTAGGTTACCCTTGGTCTGAACACTCTCCTTCTCCTCTGAGGTCTACAGTAGTTGTCGGCACCCTCCTCCGCAACTCCATCTGTCTCTGACACATGCTGATGTATCACGGCCACGGCGGCACCCAACATATACATTTTAAAAGTTCCCCGTGTGTTTACACCTAAAGTGCGGCATTTGGGAATACGCGCTGTGTGTTGTGTGCATTCACACTTTATACTGTTGTGCTGTACACCCGGTGATGTCATTGGGTGTGTCAGCGGCCGTATCTGTGGATTATCTTCCGTGTTTTACCGTTGGCACTGCAACACTGTTGCCTTTGGTGTTACATTACACTTGCCTGCATTGGTTTAGCTTTAGACCTTACCTTACTGTTTCTGCACGTTGCGCATACTATTTCCTGGATTGCATCCTGCAGAGCCCTGTCATGTGTCGTTTCTGGGACATGGCATATCATGCATTTTGTCTGCCGCCGCCGTTATGCTATCTCTCTACTTGGCTGTGCTGTATCGGTTCTTCACTCTTTGCAATTCTGCTACATCCCCTACTTTCTTTGCATTCATATGCCTCCCCTTTCCCGTTTTGCAGGTTTCTGCATGCAGAGTTATCAGCTGCCGCCAATTGCCCTTCATGGGTTGATTGGTGTTGATTGCTCATTATGACTCCAATTACACTGCTTCCGCATTTCCTCATATTCTCCGCATCACCTTCCCGTATCCGTTGTTGTTGACGGGGCGGCCGTCACATGACTGGGTTAGGGGAACGTAGTCATCCTCGTGCACATGCATCTCTGCACGCATTGTGTACTCTCAGCGCAACTATTTCCCCACACGCCGGTCCTGCTGCTGTGATGTGCATTGTACAGCCCATGTTTGCTGGGCTCCAATGTGCTTCCTCCTACAGTGGCACACCCCTCTGCAGTTGACATGTATTCCCTCTGGGCCACTCCTCGGTGTATTACCACTGTGCCGTTTGGTGCAACCTTACGCCGGCGGGGGTTTTGCGATTCAGTATTATCTGCCTCATTTGCATGGCATTGACTACTAATACATAGTTACGGCGCCGAACACTGCCGCCACTCCTTGGCAACCCTTGCGCTGTGGTTGTGGCTTTCCATGCATACTATGGTGTATTGTGGCTGTGAAGCTGATGTGTATTATACTGCTGTTTTATGACATTGTCATATTATTTCATTGTTTCGCACCTTCCACGGACATGTCCTGGGGTTCTGCTGTGGTTTCTGCGGACATACCATTTATGTCATTATTTACATTTTGTGCATGTTTTCTTTTGACATTCTCTGTGTCTTTCGCCATTGGCATATTGCAACAGTATGATACCTGACGTTGACAGCCTTCCGTTACTCCTATGTCATGTTTGGATATATGTAAACCGTTTTTTTTGGTTTACATTGCTGTGCCCTTATGCTACGCCTGCGCCACTTTGTGGATCGCTATATGCCTTCATTTGCATGGTGCAACACCACACATGGGGTGTTTAACATACCTACACCGGAGGCGGCGCAACTCAGGCGCACGCCGGTAGTGCACGTGGAATTGGATCTTACCTGAATCGCTCGGCAGCCATATCTGGCGTTGTGGCGCCTACGCTATGCGTGCGCCTGGCGCAAGGTTCATGAATCCCGGGATTAGTCTATATCTGCATCTATATCTATAGCTGTATCAGTAGGCCCACCTAAAGCTATAGCATATATATATATATATATATATATATATATATATATATATATATATATATATATATATATATATATATAAACTCAAGATTATATATATATATATATATATATATATATATATATATATATATATATAGATAGATAGATATATATTTTTTTGCAAGTCAGATATCACATTCATCAGACAGAAGACATTACATTTCATTTAACATATTGAGAGTAGTGATCCTTTTGTACTGACCTTACTAATTTTCAATAATACTAAGTACAAATATAACTTTGAGGCTATCTTTTTATGGTAATAGGTCTTCAGAATATCTTATGATAACTCTATTTAATACAGTTTGTGAACCAAATCACTTAGCTGACAGTAATGACACTTTCATGAATTCCGTTGCTGTTGCCTAAAAGAAAAACTAAATAAATCTGCAGAATCTCTCAGTTTACTGCCTTTGGATCAATCTAAGCTGCTAACAACAGGAGGCACGTGGCTGACCTCTCATAGCTTTCTGATAAGCTGCTTGAATTGTTATCCAGTCTGACAAACTAAATTACTCTGAAAAGGAGTATGTGTCACTTTATTTTCTTACTTATGGCTACTTAAGCATTTCAAGCATTCCCTATAGTAGTGCTTATGCCAGCAATCCATTAATTAGCAAAATATTTACTTCTGTGGATTTTACCTGACAGTAGAACTCCTGCTACTGTAATTCTTTCTTTAGTTTCTGTGTAGGTGTATGTTAACAGACTGACATGTTTTTATTTGCAGACCTGGCTAACATTCATAAATTTCTACTGTTGCTTGGACTTGCAGTATGGAATAATGCCAAATGTGAGAAAATAAAGAGAGAGGATGAAATATATCTTGTAGGTATTGGGAAATCTTAAAGTGGTAGTCTAACTGTTGTTATGATAATCTCTGCAGTATTACTGAAATAAAGATGCACCCCTCTGGAGAAATGGACTTTTCCTGGGCTTGTACTATTACGTGAGTAATGTGTGTTCATGCATGTACATGTGTTTGTGTGTGTATGTGTGTGTGTGTGTGTGTGGGGGGGGGGGGTGGTTATATCATATCATCGAAGGTTCAACTCTGTGAATCTCCATTCTTTGAACCGAAAACAGCGAATGTCTTAAACAAGAAATTGAATTCGTTGACTAATCTTCTGACTGTCACACACACCCCATTATGTCAAACCCAGGCAGGTGGGGGGCTGTACCCCCCACATCCCCCTAGCTATATATACCAACTCCGAGATCACACTACAGTGTGGAAAAGGACAAATTTCCTGATGTTGGCCAACTAATTCCATCCCCTATTTGAAACATCCACTGACATTTGTTGTTTTTGGTTCAATGGATGGAGGTTTGCTGAGTTGAACCTTCGATAATATGATATAGACTCATGCATGGATGTGTGTGTGCGTGTGTGAGTGTGTGTATGTGTGTGTGTGAGTGTGTGTGTGTGTGTGTGTGTGTGTGTGTGTGTGTGTGTGTGTGTGTGTGTGTGTGTGTGTGTGTGTGTATGTGTGTGAGTGCCAGGATGAGAATCATCCATTTCTCTGTTGCTGATGCCCCTCTGCATTTTATATGTGAGACCCTAATGACTCTAGTCACAAAACTACATTTAATATAAAAAAGTAAAATTTCTCCATCTGTCTCAGCATGTAACATTCTAAAGGAATAATATAAAAATCCATTAAATACTAAAAAACACTGAATTAACTATGGCAAAACTGTCCAGGAGCCCCCAATTATTAAAAAAAAAAAAAGATCAGTCTTTTGCTACATCCATGGAAGCTATCAACCCTTTCTAGCATTTGAGAAGAATATATTGATTAGTAAGCTGAGGGTTTCTGGGGATATTTTAAAATAACTATATAATTCTCTAAAACTAGCAACTGTATTACATGAGATGTTGTGTCTGCTATTGAACCAGAACTGGGGCTCAATGTTTCTAGCAAATATGAACTCAGGAAACTACTTTAAAATGCCACAAATGTCATACACTGAACTCATTATACCTATACCCCCAGATTCATGAAGCTCGGGGCAAGGCCGGTGTAAGGCTTGTGCCAGCCGTGCAGCGTATATATGGAGTAGTAGCGCCATATGCATATTAATGAAGGCGTGCAGCCACCACAGCCACGTGCATAGGAAACGTGCGCGAGTACATGGGGTGTACCGAAGTTGTGGAGGGAGGCGTGTCAATGTCGGTTCTCGATGAGCAACCTAAACTGCTGAATAGTATAGTCCACCTGCAGTAATACTCGCACCTATCAGTGTCCGTGGAGACTGAAACATATACAAAGCATGCAAGATTGTCCCTGCAAACAGAAAATGAAGAAGCAAACACAAATGCACGATAGGGAATAACAGGTCCCTACCCTTGAACAAATGACATAAAAACCGCGTGCCCATGGTCCAACGTAGTGTTTATAGTTATACCATGTGGAAGTGAAACATATCATATGTTAGGGCGCTGCCAGGAGGTATGTCCAGCCCAATGGAGAGGGTCACCAGCTGACCCAAAATGTGAGGGAGGGCACAGAGATGTGCAGATGTGTCCATAACAAAATACACGAGGAGAAATGTAGATATATGTAGTGACTGTATGTCAGAATCATATCCCACAAGGGATGTAATAGTCACATACAAAAGGTATGTCTGTATCCCACATAACAAATGTGATAGGGAATAGAATACACATGTAAACGAATCAGGGGCATAGAAACAGCTACAACAATAAGGACACATGTAGGCCGAAAGGAACAGTATGAGCCGTACCATTGACTAAGAATACCACCTGTCCCACTTTGCGAGCAACAGTACCGCTGCGGCCAGATGTGTCCTGACACAAGCATGTAAACATGGCAAATGTGCAGAGATCATAGGACATAATTATCCCTCAGACGTCATGTAATAGTGGCATTAAACAGTTGTTCTCCACACGTATATAACATAGATGTCATAACAAAAAGAATAAGCAACTGAAATGCTACAAGACTAAAGCTTAGATATAGGCAAGAGTTGTCAGTTCTATCTGCCGAACTGACCATGGGTATGTGTCGGCATGGAAAATGTGTTGTGTCCACCGCAAATGTTACATCGTGGCCAACTGAAAAGGTGGAAACAGTACCGTAGACTGTGGGGAGGCACAGATGTAACCCACAACATGTAAATGCAAGTGCGCCTGTGCGTGTGTGATCCGCTCACAGCATAGTAAATGAATGCTGTTTCCCCCACGTTAGATATACATGGCTCAAACCTGTTAACCCCGTAAAGTATGAAACTGGACAAAGGCATGCAAACTACAGGTACAAATAGGGACAAACCCCAGATATGTGCCAGAACAAACATAGAAAGTGGATAGAATAACGGGTGTGTTAGTAGCATGGATTCTCTGAAGGGTATGCAGTCGTAACCTGAACTGCTTGCCAGTATTTCCCAACATAAGTCTTTAATGAAATGCCACTACATTGCCAGATAGACACAAGGTTATGAAAAACACACCGAAGATAAAGAGGTAACCAGCTGTACATTCTGCGACAATCTGTACAGTGGAAAGGTATGGTATGGATATAGATATATGTGTATACACATAATCCACAGACGTAAACCAAAGCAAATTATGAAATAAGGACTGTACATGTATATATATGTATACACAACAAACATATGCCCCGTAGATATGACATATGTACATAAATAGGCCACAGCATAGCTAATATGGGTAGACAAACAGACATGCACGAAAGGTGAATAAACTGCTGCTTTCCGAACCATTGGCCAGAAAGTGACAGTCCAGCATGTTCTACACTTTAAACATGCATATAGGTGTCCATTGCAGGACCCCAAAAATTGATCCATACGTAGTGTCAACCGTCATTGATGCAAAATAAGTGACCTCAGCAAGTATGATATAGCTGTACATGCAGCAGTAGCAGGTGCAAGGGTAATGACACATGTGTCGATAGAATGTATGACGTACGAACTGATATCCGGAGAGTGGGGAGTGCATATAAGTGTCTCCACACTTTAGTACCGCTCACATTAAACATGTGTAATGGGTACTGTGGAGGGGTGTCAATTATGGGAATCATGGGTATGCAGAAATGGGCCTAGGTGTTGTTTGGCAGAGATTTATTAGGTCCGCCCCGTGGGAGTGATGTGGGTATAGCACACGCCTATATTCTCAATAATGGGGCAAACCATCCACTGGATATTGCGTAAACCATTGTGGGAATATGTAGGTCCCTATATCAGTGTCATGTAGGCAATTATCATTTATGGACATGCGTACGACCAAGATGGTAACTATACCTGGCAAACTGTCAGAATTAGACAGCTGCACTAAGGCATAGTACATGAAATACAAATAGGGACTATATTAAATATACCCCAGACAAAGTCAGAACGTTGATAGAATACTGGCATAGCCAGGAATACGAATGTTATGAGTGTTACTAATCATGACATAGAAATGTCAGTCACTATTATCTAACCGCACAGTTCGTAATGCCTTGCCAGTAATTTACCAGAAAGGCACATTACTATGACAAATGTAACAAGAGCAAAGGTCAAACGTCAGGGCGTTTACCCATAATGTGTACAGGTTAGGGGTATGAAGGTAACCTGTCCAAAATACATGTACAGAACTAGTGATACTATGTGGACAGGTGAGAAGAAAGACATCAGGACAAATGACAAAACATGTACAAGTCATACGTATGTACTCCGACAAATGTGAATGACAACGTATGCCCTGTGAAAGTCAATGTGGAAGGTTAATAGACTCAAAAGAAATGTGTCCCTCAGGGTGTCATGCAGTGTCACCGTTACAATGTCCAGTCCCCCATACTCGTATGTGAGCTCTGCCACTGATGGAAAGCGCAAATACCGGCGTACACATACGGTACATAATAGACTAATTAGTGTGGATAAGCAGCTGTTGGCCTGTGTGAGGAATACAACCCTCTGGGTGGGTGTGTCCTGCAATATAAATGTAATGGCATGTGGCCTGTAATGCCACCATACAGTGTGTGCATTGGTGTCAGAAAGTTGATATCTTGTATCAGACACATACTCCGCAACTGTACAGAATTACGCAGAATGTGCAGAGTTCTGCCTCATATGTTTGGTGTGTTCCACGTAAAATCAGTACCATTCTGCAAAATTCCTGAGAACTGAAGTCATGAAATAATGACAAACATGAGTTTAAGACACCAAATCCGTCAGAAAAGTCATACTAATGCAAAACCTATTATTGTGTCAACTATCTACGTTTGTAAGTGCAATATGTAAATACTGCCCCTATGTGTCCCACTATCAGTTAAGGCTTTGTCCAGATGTTTACTCTAGGAGGTGGAGTGGTATGATCAGAAACTGATAAATGTGTGAGGAAGCAGCATTATCGACTGTAAGATAACGCAGAAGGTATGAAAAGCGCTGCAGTAGGACGTTCAGTACTGCCCGCAGGTATGTGCTGACATGTCAAATGACACAGTAGTCTACATGAAGTACCTATAGGGCTGTCACCTTTACAAATGATGATAGTGGGACATACCCACAGCCATGCACACAGCACAAATAGACATACACACAGCAAAGCTAGGCCATGATACATGAAGCCTCCGGCGTGTACGAGTAGAGTGAGAGTACAGCAAGGATAGATGTCTGCCAAGCTATACAGCAAATGCCTGTAAGGGTGTGTAACACTGCCCATAACACGAACGTTGCACGGACAATGTTGAGATTTGCAACATACCCCATTGGTATGTGAAAGCTATGCAAATATGCGATACATGTCAGCTGAAATATATATATATATATATATATATATATATATATATATATATATATATATATATACAGACATACACACACAGACACACACACACACATGGCAGGGTTGTGAGCAGAACACAAACGTAACCACTGTACCACACAACAGCATTACGCAGTGACAGAACGTGCAACCGTGAGTAGTAGATCACGGAAATCACACAGGCATACGTCTAGCCTGTAGACAGCAGCATCAAAGGCAAGGACGCCGCACAGATGTTATGGTGAGTGAATACTGTAAAAGCAATGTACTGTTGTCATGCAGCTGGAAACACACACACACACACTTGGCAGGGCTGGGAATTGAACTTACACCTAACTACCCTATCACACTACAGCATGACGCATTTACAGAACACGCTACCGAGATTACTAAACACAGCAGTCCCACAGGCATCCTTCTAGGTGCGTGTTGACATCCGCAAAGGCAAAGACGTCAGCAGGATATATCTGTGGTGTGAAGCATCTAAAAGCATAACCTGAGTCCCCAGGCGGACGGGAGCATGCACACACACACACACACACACACACACACACACTTGGCAGGGCTGGGAATCGAACGTACACCTAACTACCCTAACACACTACAGCATGACGCATTGACAGAACGTGCTACCGAGATTACTAAACACAGCAGACCCACAGGCATTCTTCTAGGTGCGTGTCAATATTCACAAAGGCAAAGACGTCAGCAGGATATATCTGTGGTGTGAAGCATCTAAAAGCATAACCTGAGCCCCCAGGTGGACGGGAGCATGCGCACACACACACACACACACACACACACACACACACACACACACACACACACACACACACTTGGCAGGGCTGGGAATCGAACGTACACCTAACTACCCTATCACACTACAGCATGATGCATTTATAGAACACGCTACCGAGATTACTAAACACAGCAGTCCCACAGGCATCCTTCTAGGTACGTGTCGACATCCGCAAAGGCAAATATGTCAGCAGGATATATCTGTGGTGTGAAGCATCTAAAAGCATAACCTGAGTCCCCAGGCGGACGGGAGCATGCTCACACACACACACACACACACACACACACACACACACACACACACACACACACTTGGCAGGGCTGGGAATCGAACGTACACCTAACTACCCTATCACACTACAGCATGATGCATTTATAGAACACGCTACCGAGATTACTAAACACAGCAGTCCCACAGGCATCCTTCTAGGTACGTGTCGACATCCGCAAAGGCAAATATGTCAGCAGGATATATCTGTGGTGTGAAGCATCTAAAAGCATAACCTGAGTCCCCAGGCGGACGGGAGCATGCTCACACACACACACACACACGCACACACACACACACACACACACACACACACACACACACACACACTTGGCAGGGCTGGGAATCGAACTTACACCTAACTACCCTATCACACTACAGCATGACGCATTTACAGAACGTGCTACCGAGATTACTAAACACAGCAGTCCCACAGGCATCCTTCTAGGTGCGTGTCGACATCCGCAAAGGCAAAGACGTCAGCAGGATATATCTGTGGTGTGAAGCATCTAAAAGCATAACCTGAGTCCCCAGGCGGATGGGAGCACACACACACACACACACACACACACACACACACACACACACACACACACACACACACACTTGGCAGGGCTGGGAATCGAACGTACACCTAACTACCCTAACACACTACAGCATGACGCATTTACAGAACGTGCTACCAAGATTACTAAACACAGCAGACCCACAGGCATTCTTCTAGGCACGTGTCAACATCCGCAAATGCCAGGATGCTGGCAGGGATTGTATAGAGAGTGTACGATCAGACATAGTACTGTCCCACGGTAGACGTATCCAACCACATGGCAGTGGTGTACTTGGGGCAACTATACATGTATGGAGCACTACAACAACAATACATAGACACAGTACGCACCACAGACAGTACACCCTTCCAGATAGTCACCCAGTGTGTACTCGGTAGGCATCCATCCTGACGTTGAAGATGGAAATCCGTTGCCTGGATGACCACCATGGCAATACAGGATGTCAACGGCCATGCCCATACACAGAGGGACATCACCAACACAAGGCGTCACTGGCCATGGCCGCACACCTGGTAATATATGTCAGTTCGGACTGTACTGTGTGTCGATCTACACAACGGCGTACTGGGCATGCTCACACACTTAGCTGTCGCAAAGGGCCGTCTTGCATGCAGATGGAGTGTAAACAAGGAAGGTCTCAGTTTGGACTGTACCGTGTGTCCATCTACACAACTGCGTACATGGACTGTACTGTGTGCCCATCTACACAACAGCATACTGGGTATGCTCACACACTTAGCTGTTGCAAAGGCCTGTCATGCATGCAGATGGAGTGTGCACACAGAAGGGCACAGTACAGAAGGGCACAGTAAGGTATAACTGTCCTCACGCACAGGGCGGTCACACATGCAGTGACCTGTACACACACAGCTGCCATCACAGCTGTCACAGGTGCAGGTCACACATGTACACACTGCAGTGTACACTGTAGCTGTCAAGTCATCACCATGTCATCGGTGCAGCACTACACAGCCTTACAGTACCACAACACCATGTGACACATGACCACTGGGCTGTACAGAGGTGTACACCAGCTGTGCAGAGTACACATGTACCAACAGGGATCCAACAGGTGTTATGCATTGCAATGATACCAGTATACATGAACAGGTCAGCTCAAGACATACCACGGCCCTTACACAGCTGTGACACATGACTGTTGCTGTACATCAATGAACACACGTCTGGATATGTCATACATGTGATTGTGTGTATGTGTGCATGGACTGCACACACAACACATACATACATAGCCTTTGATGTACCTCGTGCATAACAGTGGCCTAATCAATGCTACACACGCAAATGGAAGGTGGGTCCATGTCTGTTGAATGCACACACTACAGGGGGTAGCAATGTTGACCAGGACACATACCCCTGTACTGGTCGCCTGTGACACCCGTGATATCATACCACAGTCCATGTGTTATGTATGTCAACACACATGTCCAACAATAGCAATGCATACAAACATGGCAACAGGAGACACATGTGACATCTGTAATGTGCATGCAGCAACCATGCATGTGTAGTGGCCGATGTCCGTAGCATAGTGGCACCTAACTACGACATGCAGTCGCAATGCAGACCCATCATTGACACTTGTATATGGTGACAAACAAACAGCACGTATGGAGGGATGTGTGTACATACAGTGGTGAACCACCTGTGTAGATGTATGCATGCAGGGGGTGGCTCAAAGTTGTGTCACACACCATCCTATCATGCCATGTGCAAACAGTACGCTATGTCGCTGTTACGTGACGGTGCTGACATAATGCATGCACAGCGGTCAGGTGTTACCAACTATATGTCATATGGCACCTGTAACACCTACAACCTCCCGTGTGCATATAGCAGTACATTTGCCAGATATAGCGTTGGTACACATAATGCAATCATTACCGCTGCATGTCTATCAAACATGTCATCATATGGCAGGTATATCATTCCCAGCACTGCCATGTGTGTCTGAATGTGTGACCAGAGATGCCACATATTGCGGGGAATATGTCCCAGTTGTTACACATCCCTGTACACTGTTGTAGAGATCTGTACATACGTCAGTGTGGGAAGCATGACGTCGGCCGGTGTGGTGCATCACACACGTCGGCTGTCCGTAAACACGTGTGGTCACCACAGTGTGTGTGCATCTGTATATATGTCTGGTGCTTGGTGTGAGGGTGTATGCTAATATACAGTGAGAAATGATCACTAACCCCACGTGGTGACTAACCCGTAATACTAATGCAGTGCACTACCCTGTTGATGCCATAGGTCCCAGACATACTGGCTACCTGTGCATGTTCCTTCTCTGTGACATGTCGTGTGGGTGCATAGTACTGTGAGGGTGATGACCACATAGGCAAGGGTCCCCACCTGCACACTATGGGGTGTGTGTTATAGTGGTGTACACCCCGTGAATGTGGCCATGTTCCCGTACTGTTACAGGGTCCTACTGCTGCACAGTGTGGCCTCCAGCTACCAAGTGACACCTCACATCATCATTGGCCAGACTGCTGTGTACAACCCCTGCACCATGTCACCATACCTGTAATGTGTCCTGCTATGTATGTCATGTCTCTGTCCAGTGTAGCCTGTGGCACTGACCACATGCGTCAGATGCAGTATATGTGCGGACATCTGTGTCATGTTGGTGTTTCCAACAGTCAGGTTGAGGGTACATGTAGCATGCTGATATTGCCAGACGTGCCTGTGAGTAATCCACAGTTACACGTGGGGGAATGCAAACACTGCTACCTGTAGGCACATGCAAGTACACCATAGGAGGGAACCAGGGTATCACAACCAACATGGTGCTACAGATGTAACCGAGACACATACCGTGAACACATCACAATGCATGCTGCACCTGCACTACATGGTATGACCGGTGCATGTCGACAGTACACAACCTATGTCACATACACATCTCTCTGTATTCACACATAACCACTGCAACATACACATCCCTCACTATGCATACACAGGTAATATTACATACACCTCTCACTATTCTGTTCACCCTGTGCATCAGAATATTTTTGCATAAACCTGCACTGATGGTGTGGATGACAGGGATGCGGCACAGGCTTCATCATGTGCACAGGGTGATATGTTTGCCAGGGGCATAGGCTGCACCAATGGATAACATCATGTGTGTGTGTAAGGGCCGGTGAGTTGATTGGACATGTCTGTTCAGAATGCATGTGGATGTTGTGGAGCTCTACAGTTGTGTTTGCTGTGTGCGTGTATGTGTGTACACAGTTCTGCCATTTGTGAGGCCTACACGGGGTATAAATGACAGCCCCAGATTGTACAGACCAGGTTGTACAGCTCACTGTGTCTGTCCATGGCCACGTGACCTGTGCCTGCCTGGGGTTGCATGGGCATTACCAGGTGGAGGTACAGAGTGGCCACTGTCTGACGACACATGTCCACTGGAACTGTGTCCCCGCTGGGAATGTCCAGGGCCATGTCCACATGGCCTGCTGTGTCCTGGTGTTGACAGAGCAGCACCAGCTGCACTGCTACTGCTACCGGCACTATGGGAGTGGGCATGTGAGGTGGCAAGCTCACATCGACCTACACTAGGTGGTGTTGCTGGCCTACGTCCACGTGGCCTATGCCTCACTCCTACCAGATGTTCCAGCACAGACAGCTCCCGCTCGTGGATTGCCATGCCTCGGTCAAGGATTCCAACCATTTCACCCAATCACCTATCCAGAACATCAGCATTCTGCTGTTGATCATTTGCCAATGCCTGGATGTTGTCATTTAGGGTATGGATAGCAGCCCTCTGCAGCCTCTGCCCTTCTCTGTTCTGCCATTCAGCACGTGCCTGTGCCGCCATTACAGTCTGGAACATGCGTCTGGTGATACCAGCTGCTGCGCTCTGTCCTGCAGGTGCATGTCTGCCAGAGGTCCACCTACGAGCAGCACCGGCCACATGCCTGTGTGGCACATCTGCAGTCATTACACTGACACCATGGTGTGTAGACACACCTTCTGTAGCCACCACATGTTCCTGTTCCACGCTAACAGACGTTGACTGTCCTTCCTCTATGGCCACTGGTAATGCGGTATGTGTTGGCAGCAGAACTGTGTGCAGGGAAGAGAGGGACATAGCTGGGGTGATAACCATTGGCACAGATTCAGCCCCTGACAACCCTGCCTGTACCTCATGCATATGTTCATCACCGCTAGTATCTGTGGGGACACTAACATCAGATGGACCGCAGGAGGGTAACGCACCTACATCACCTGTGAATGCAAAGAAATACTGTAAAGTACAATAGACACAGACACAGACACACACACACACACACACACACACACACACACACACACACACACACACACACACACACACACACAGACACACACACACACACACAGACACACACACACACACAGACACACACACACACACACACACACAGACACACACAGACACACACAGACACACACACACAGACACACACACAGACACACACACAGACACACACACACACACACACACACACACACACACACACACACACACACACACACACACACACACACACACACAGACACCATGCATGTGATTTGTCAGATGGCATGCAGCATGCCTGGGATACAGCAGAGGGCATGCAGCTCAGACATTAATAGTGTTAGTAAGCATACCTCCCTGGGGTGCACACTACAGCAAGCAGGTGTCATATCAGTAGCCATGCAGTTCACACAATCATGGTAGTATGCATGCATCCCCGTGATACACCATGGGGCCCAGAACAGGATAACAGTACACATGGCTGACGTGACCTTGACATGTAATGTGCTGACATGTGCAATAACATGCAAAGATGTCTGACACAATGGTGTCCTGATACACATACAGCATCATAATGGGCTTCACATTGCAGTGTTGTGTGTATGCCCTACAGATAGAATGCATGTTTAGCAAATGTGTATGAGCATGGGAGGGTAGTGTGAGCCGTCTACATTGCTATACAGTGTGAAGTATAGACACTGTGCCATTGCATGGCATCATGAGGCATCTATGTTGCTGTAGAATGCATAATATGTACACATTGCATAGCCATAACTGCAACACAGTCGTGATGTTCAACAGATCGTATATAGTAGACTTCAGTGACACTTCCAGTAGCTGTGCACAGGCTTTTAGGCTGTCCAGTGTACCACATCAACTGTATAATCGGTCAACTACGGCTATAATTGGACCATGTGTGGACAATGTGCAACAGGGTGTATACACATCCCATGTACTGTGTGGCTACATGTCTGGCCATCCCCAATGGCCATGTGTGCACATGTGTTGGCCAAATGTGTGTGATGGCCATCTATCTCACATGTCTGTGGTGTCCCATATGACATACACCCATAGATGTCAGATATGTCACAATCCACAGGGCTATGCAGACAACGGGTTGTATGTTTAGTATGTGGGGTATAGGTCATGCGATAGTGTGACAATATTGCAGACAGAACACTACGTGTCTGGGACATGTCAGGTGGCACATCACAATGTGTGCACCCAATGCAGGGGCATATGACACAATGGTGACAACTGTGGGCTGCCCATATCACAGCTCACTGTGTGGTACTGTGTGCGTACCACATGTTGTTCCAATGCATACTACATATGCCTCCATTGTAGAACACCTCCACCGTTGTATGCACAGCTGACCACACATGTTGCAATGACAAGTACTGTGGTTTCAAGTCGGTGTATCATTTCATTTGTATATATTGCACATGGGTGGCCTGTGTGAATGATGGGTGATGTGACCTGCATATCATGACTGGAACAAACATCAGGTGTGCAAGTGTTAACTGGCCACATGGCAAATAGATCTACACTGTAACATGCCTGATACTGATGACAGTCTCATCTGCAATGGACTCATGTCTGTGCGGCACGCCAGAGGTACCTGTATAGGGGTGACACAGCAGTATGAACATTATCCATGACTGTATGACAGCCACAGATTGCACTGTGTACGTGAACACATTCACCTGTGTAATAGCATATAGTATGCACATGTGTGCATACACAGCGTAGCATACTGTAGTATGCAGCATGTGTGTCCACATACCTTGCATATGTTGTTACTTTACATAATGTACAGTGACACATGCAACTAAATGGGATATAATAGCCATATGTGCAGTACTGACTTACCAGGCAACTCCAGGCTCATTGGTTGGGAGGCACCCACCTCCACGATGGCAGCTAGTGTTTGTGGATGCTGTTCCCTGGGTGACCCCAGACTGGCCAGTAGCTCCTCGGTGTGTGTGAGTGGGGGCAGGGTTGGTGGCCCACCACCTGTTCCACCTTGTTCCCTGGCGATTGCAGTGGCACGCTGTTTTGCATGTTTTATCAAGTCCGTGCAGTGTCTGCGCACCTGCTGGTAGGTGCGGTTATGGCCACCCACATCATTCACCCTCCAGCGTAGATCCTGCCACAGGTCATCCCACTGCTGGGCATGCTGTGGCACATGGCTGAACAACAAGTCATAGTTGTCATGGAGCTGTGGGAGGAGGACATCATCCTCCTGGCGGCTGTATGCTGGGAGGCGTGTACGGGGCATTATCTGTAAGACATAATGATGGTGACAGGTCACAGTTTCAGAGATGTACAGAGATACTGCTGCACATACATTTCTAAGACATCTACTACATCTGCACAGTTATCTTTGCAAAGCATCATGACACTGACATGACTGACGTGTTTGTGTCACACACATCTCACACCCATTATGCATTGGATATCATCACCATATATGTGTGTCACCTCATTACAGTATTCATACTCCATGTAAATGCTGTCTTGCTGTGGGCATGTCTATTTGCCTGCACTTGTGTTCTTACCTATCTGCACATGCCTGGATGTGTCCACGGTAATGCTGTTGACCTGGAGGCTGTGTATATGTCACATATCAACACAGACACAGCTGAAATGGACTTGAGCAGTGACAATGCACACATACGCATGGACACCTGTACATGCATGTGTTTTGCCATATACATCTACACAGCACTGTACAACTGTTCAACATCCTGCCACGGATCGCCTGTATTGCACATGTGATAGACATGGGACAATGGCTAGTCAGACGACATTCGCAGGGATGGTTATCAACCATAGCATGTGCGGGCACGGTTTCTAAGCTGTAACAGACAGCCATTATGCCACCGCAAGGTGCATCAGTGCCACATTACTGATCCAGTCAGTTGATAGTACATCTACCATGTGGCCATCACACCATGTATGACTGGGATGACATGTGCAGCTTTGATGGACAGGGTTGCATGGTATGGCTGGAGTATGTCACATATATGGCACAGGGATCTGTCCAGCCTGTGATGATCCTAGTATTAGGATGGTGGCTGTCCATGCCATATGTCTTATAGATCAGGATATGGACATGTAGCATGTCCATCATCATGGTGTAGCAAATGTCTTTCTACAAGGTAGACAGCATGCTGCATAGTGGAGGTGAGGATTGTGAAGGCTGGTATCGCACATCCATGCATAGCCATTACCCCTTAAAGGTGGTATGTGATCCAATATTGGTCACCACAGTGCTGTTTATGCCTGTCCACTGATCTCCATGCTCATGGATGGCACCTGACATGACATGGGTACCTCATATGACTACCTAAGGGGCCTGGAGATGTCACCAAGTCGGGGGGTGCACTGCACAGAACCATCCCTTACACAGTGTCCATAATGTTGACCACAGCCTAGGTAGTAGTTTATGGGTACAGGGATGTTCACCTAGTGGTGACAATGCTGGTATCATCCATCAGACTGTGCACATGTCACACACCTCACCCACACAGCCCATTCTGTATGTTGTTCACAACACTGACACAGCTATACTGATAGGTCATGGCCATTCACAGCCTTACATACACAGATGCCTAACATTTTTTCATGTGGTATGGGCTACAATGAGGGTGGGGTACAACACATTAACCCTGTTCTACTGTAGCTGGCACTGGTGTGATATGCACATGTCACTCTTGCACCTTTTCTAGTTGTGAGTCTGTCAACAGGCCACTGGTGGAACACGCCTGTGACATACAGAGGTATTTGTAATCAAACATCCATGCTGTGTTGTACATCTGTACTGCTAACATCTACAGTGATAATGGTTCATGGACATGCACACCATACTCAGCAGGGTTATAGTGCGGTGCCACCCAAAATGACTGTCATCACCACTTGTGGGTTGATATTATCCAACACCCTATCTGTATTGTATGGTCATGCTAGGCACTTGTTCAGAACTTGTGAGCATGTCACGAGCTACTGATTAGTATAGCACCCATTCCACACCATTTCCCACAGGTACACTGGCTGTCCTACACTTCCCAGCTTGCTTATGATACAACAGCTGTTGTACACACGTAACGCACATATCCTGTGGGACATGGTTGTATATACAGGCATGTCCAACTGTCACGTACCAGTGCTACTGCCTGTCTATATGAGGGATATGTCGTACATGTGGCAATAGAGCAATTGTCTCATGTACACATTCAATGCTCACCTCCCAACATACGACACTACAGCCTGTGGGGGGTGCACTTCTGCAGCCGTGCTGGGGACATAGCTCTCAAGTGTACCTCATTACAAGGAACGTACCTCATTTGGGGTCTTAAAAGGTGCATGTTCCTCAAGGTTCCACATTGGAAGGGTCTGTCACACATTCATTGTTGGAAATTGTTTACCTGCTAGCCATGGCTAAATAGATGGGAATCATATTAATTCATTAGAATATCCTTTTTATACATAAACCCAGCGTATTTTAGCCATTATATGCCCTTCCTAGTTGACGCTGTTAGTAAGCCAGTTGTACGTGTTCCACATTTTGCCCATTTGTCACACATTATGAGGGCTAATGTTCCTCATTTTGGGGACAGGAGGATGACAGCTATGGCTGGGGTTAATGCTGTCACCAACCCTGACTGCACCTGACAGTCATTTGGGGATGTGTAACATTCACAACACACCCCACCCATCACATAGTCTCACATGATCTACACCACTGGCCACACCTATGAGGACAACTTGTGCAGTACGTCTCCATACTCAGTGTAGGCACCAGAGGTAGCCCCCATCGTGGCAGACAACTTCACCAACATATAGCCCACAGACTCATGTGTGCCCATCACATACAGCCAATGGGAGTTATAACATTCACAACACACCAGTCATAGGTGACTCTGTAGGGAGTCACACTGCAGTTCCACACAGCAGGCTACACAAGGCGATAGTCACTTACATCTTGTTGTCGGGTAACTGCTTCTGCAACATAACCTATGCACCCATGCCACACCTCACCAGGTACGATGTGACTGTCATTCTCCATGTTAGTGTGACTGCCCTGTGATGGCACTTCACAGACTACGTGTGCAGGGACATGCAATAGCTCACCAGTCTTATAGCCCTGAGGGTGTGGGCCACGCCCTGGGGAGTATTTTGCATTCGTCCGGACACGATACCACTGTACAATGACCGACTGTGTCACTTCAACAGTTGCCTATGCTCCTATTGTCATTCCACAGGCATCTGGTATCTGTCCGCTTTGACTGACCTTGTCAAACACAATGCTGTGGCACAGATGACTTGCACCTGTCAGCCGAGGGAGTACAGCTCACATGTAAGGCTCTTGCTGCTTCTATACTGCCTGTCTTGCACAGTTTCCAATAACTGTCACCGGCAGAACAGGAACTGGCAAGCACGACATGATGTCATGTGACACACTGCTTGCATCTTCCTCTGTGACGCACACAGGCAAGGCACACCTTATAATGCACCACTCAAACATCTCTGCAGTGACTGGGACCTGCCTCTAGGCTCTGCAGAGCTCACCTGCAATGACAGGTTATAGACAGACCATACCTTTCAGGCACATACCTGGACCGGCACATCCACAGCTGAGGGGTTCCCATATCCCACTATGTTGTGCACACATCCTGGCTAGTTACTTAGCACAATGCATCAGAGGTGCTCCACGTGCAACTAACTGTGTCCAGGACCGCTATACACATTGTAACAAGCTACAGAGTCAACATCATACCCCATGGTTAACATACCTTATTTGTTGGTATATTGGACAGTGGGCCTCAGACAGCTACTACTGATTTGTGACCGACAGTACCCCACACTTTACTGGGATAGCCACTCATGTACCGACACATCCATGAGTCACAACCTCCGCTCTGCTGTATCAACCCATACACACCACCTCCAAGACCTACATTAACCTTGACATGAACACTACCACCATGTGACTGGTGTTACACACCTGGGGTTATACCCTCATTGGTGGATTCCAAACATATGCTACTCAACCTTGTTAGCCACATCCCAGCACCACACCCATCACAGCATACACAGTACATGAGAACTACAACACCTACTACAGACGTCTGCTGACAGCGGTTGTTAACGTCATGACACCCGTGCAGATAGACAATGCACATACATATGCTGACACATACCCCAGTGCACTTCATTAGCATGTACACAACTGCATGGATCATGCTATTCCACACACAGTCATGATGGTACACACCAGATAACAGACACCACTCTGGTTGTCATGTTCCATGGACATATGATGTACAACAACAGGTGTAGGCTGTTGCACAGTGGTGTACATTCCCAAGGGTGGGGTGGCACACTGGTCAGCCGTGGTAGGGCCACAGGGTCCCTCATCACATACTCCAAGACTAGCTACGTAAACATGACTGCGACACATTTCGGGGTGTACCACCAGGCATTATGGTGGTATGTTAGTAGTCGATGGCAACACCCACATCTGCTGTCACATACAACATTCACTCAGGAACATTACAGACCCAGGTGATGTTGGCAACATGCTGGAGGATGGATTCAATGCTAACATTACACCCTCTCACTCACTACAGGGCCACAATCCATACAGGAACATTGTGGTGTCCCTGTGGTCACATCTACACAGTACTGACCTTGCACTCTAAATGTCCTGGGACACTGGTCCCATGTCACCTTCCAACGTCCCAGGCTGTGATGTCCACCAACCTCTGACTGACATGTCTCCCCACTAGGCCACCATATTAAGTAATAGCCTTGTTTCAGACATTGTAGCCCCTGAATGGCACACAGCAGCATTTATCACACTACACACAGGTGGCACCACAATGCACGAGTGGGACTATAGTCCTACACACCTGTCTGGACTGTTCTGCATGGCTATGGGGCACATCATCAAGGACGTCATTCACAGAGACATTGTTGGGCTCCCGTCCTTTGCTGCCACCTAGGTTGGGCTTGTTAGGGCCAGAGCATGGCCCCTACACATAGTGGACTCCTTTCATACAGTTACCAGGGCAGTTGCTGATGGTACAGGAGTCCACACATCCTACATTGTCCTCTCATTGCCGTTCAGCACCATTCTCCATTCTGGTATTGACAACATACACATCCACCTGCACATTGTACCCTATGTCTCAGGATATTATGCAATGTGGCTCATGGACAGGGGACACACACAGTGAGGCCAGCATACCATAGTATCTACTACATGTCAGGTACATTTGGCATACCACAGTCCTCAGTCGTAGGGCACCTCATGTTCAGTATAAGCTTCTCTGCGGTACAGGCTAGCACAGGGGACTTTCCCTGCCTAGCTTTCAAACCCCTGCATACAAAGCACCATGATTGCTCCACCAGCTGGTACTGACTCCATCCACACGGGTGTCGCTGTGACAGATACATGATATGACTATCATGGCATCAAGCTGCATGACACAAGGTGCATGAACATCACCTTTGCATTACACCATTCACCCACTGACTATCACATGGGTGGTAGTCTCCTACATACATATCACATTGTACATGTTTGCAGTACACACATATGTCGCACCCACTCCTGTGGTTACCGTATTGCCACTGTGGTGTGGATATCCTTCTACGTGGCCACACCTATCTGTACTGGGTGTGTAGCTGGTACATAGGCACCCACTGTACCTCTGAACTCAAGACATCTACACACATTCAAGGGTACACCACCCCATTTAGGGTGTACCTTACAAAACAGCTACAGCTTTACATACCACAACATTAACACACCATGACATTTACTGAGCTCTGACAGTTTAAGTATGTGGCTACACTACGGACACCACATCTGTACACATTTGCATACTACATACTCAGGGGTGACCCCTGTTGATCAAACAGGGTCCATGTCCACAACATTATTAATGGATATACTCCTCATACGCAACATAAGCAGAAGCCACTGTGAGCAACATGCTCATGTATATGTGCACACACGCCGCATTGAGTGGGATGTGCTTGAGGGTTACATTCCCAAACCAGACACTCACCATGCTTTGGAACATAAGTTCTATGTACATCACGCAGGGACACTCAGTAGCACTGTTCATGTGATACCTCCCTTGGTGGTTGGGAGACACATGTAGGCCTGGGATCACTGCAGTGGCTGTACTGTGCAGTGGTGCAGGTGACACATGACTCTGCTGTTCACAGGACACTACCCTAGAGAGGTGCCACTAGTGTGAACACTGTAGTTGTGCTTACACATGGACTTGCCAGACTGCATAGTACCCCACTATGCATCTGTGAAGCTATTACATGTCCTTTGTGCATGGTTACTTGGTAGCCCTTCCATTTAGATTAGCTATCATGCTATTACAATGTCCCATGCCTGCAAGCCATATGTATCCTGTTATTGTACATGCCAATAGACGATACCTGTGGTATGAATGATATGCCTGTTATGCTGTGTAGAATATCTGTCATATCTACCTACAATACTATACATTACACATATTTCACATAGTATCCCATAATTCAAAGCATACTTGCACAGCGGGACCACCTTAGATATGTCATTAACGTTATATGCCCATACACATGCATGCTGTGACAGTATATTAACATATACTATCCCCTGCTATGGCACATCCTTATTGGACATACCCTACCACTGACGGTGGGTTGTATGGAATTGTTATGTTTAACGCCCTCATGTAGCATCCCTTGTGGTGTCTGTGCTGTGTACCTTGTGTCCCACTGCTGGACGCACAGTTTCTACAAGCGTTAGTATGCTCAGCAAGACATCACTACATAAATACCTTTCCCCACTTTATGCATTGCGGACACGTTTAATTAATGCAAACCAGACTATACATACAGTAAAACTAATTAATACAGATCATGCTATACATAACCTTACATATCGGGTGTTCTACATACCTTGTTATCGTTACGGCATTTTGTTTCTATCTCTCTCACAGTGTTTCAACTGGTATTCGGTATGAGCATACGGTTGGAATGTCTGGCAAGTCATCCTTATATACGTTGATACCTGTAACATGGATACATCCCGCCAATTGGTGTTCCTGAGTGACTAATTACTTGCATATCAGCTGTGCAGCTACTCCATTCGCCAATTACACAGCAACAGTGGGGTATAATTGAATCCTGCACTTGGGCGTTGCCTATTTGCCCTACCTTCGGGGAGACAGTCTGTATTGTGTTTTGTTATGTGTAATTGCAACTGCTATGCATGGAGACAAGTATACTTTGAATTCATGTCCCCCATAGATTGTGTGTGACAGGTAGAGTATTTGGTTCAACATGTGGGTGTACCTGTCATCCCAACGTCTGATAACGGAGTATTGCAAACAAAACCTGTAACATGGCTGTTTGTTCCATTATACAACGCCTGCAATTTTGCATGACGCCTTTAACTGTGCCTCTCACATGGTATGTTGAGGGTTCTGCAGATGTAATTGACTGACTGGATGTTTGTGCTGCTATTACAGTCTGTATTGCTTTAGTTTCTAGTGTGGGGGATGTCGGTGGGTGTACGTAGCATATACAGGTTTGTGGGCCTTGCATTTCTACATAATCCATATATATGTGTGTGGGCTCCGTCCCTGATTAGAGAGCTAACAGTTAGTAGACTTATGTTATGGGATTGTACGTTGGGCCATTGTTAATTGGTTTCTATATCGTCTGCAGGTGAGATTGCTACTTGTATACCTCCGGAATTGCAGTGATATATCAAGGGATATGTGTAAGTGATAGCTATCCCTTGTATTTCTGTCCCAGATATTTGCAGTCATTGCGGTTGTGTTGGTAGAAGAGCCTGTTTGCCATGGGTTGCCACCTTTTCATATGGTCATTGTTGGACACTTGCGGGACACACAGTGGTGTTTACAGGCCAACACGTAGCCACGGTCAGTACACAGGTTAGCACATACTTTTATCCTCAATACATACCTATTGTTGTGGGACTTTGGCTACTTATCATATTGCATGTAACATTTACGTTTCTTACATACAGGCATAACTATTAAATACAACTATTACATTATATATGGGACATATTAATGTCCTACCATCTCGGACATTTGCCCTTTGTACTGTTTTATGTCAGGACACACCTGCCCAGGGTGGGGCTATCCCTCATACTGTGGGACAGTTGGTAACCGTATGCCTACGGCTAGCTATATCCACACCTACCGTACTGATCTGCCTCTGATTTGGCATGAACAAACACATGTTGCGGACACACACACACATTACAGTCACATGGAGACGCACATGGCACCCTCAACGCACACTTACACAGACTACGGCACTTACAAACACAGTTGAACACAGTACCTACGTGGACTGCAACACCGGCAGCAGTGACTAACTGTCCCTTCATATCATCATACTATTACTCGCGGCTGTACTGTTCCGATACTGTGTTCTATCGGTCTTTCAGCCTCGTGGTTACGCATGTCGGTATGTTACACATTCTATAGTTGGCGGTATCCTATTTATTTGTACCTCCAAGGTGTTATAAATGTCGTTGAACTATCTATTATATTTGCAGATATCGCTGAATCCATCTATATCAACATATATCACTCTATTGCCCTTTCTATCTGTATTATATATATGCATATGTGTACAAATATATATATATATATATATATATATATATATATATATATATATATATATATATATATATCTGGCGAGGAACGTGACAGGCACACAGCACCACCATATGCTGTAAGGCTCATGTACTGTTCAGGTGTTGGCATTCCGTGTTCCACTAGCTGTTGTGTTTACAATGTTTGAGGGCTGCCTATGTAAGAGTCACACATTGGGCCACCTATACATTACAATTTACAGGTGGTCATGTTTGTGTGCCATCCATTTTACTGTGTGTGCAGGTGGAGAGGTGTCAGTCCGTAGGGGCCTACACTGTCAGAGTATGTGCTATACGTTCCCTCTTTGCCAAGGCGTAGGCATATTGGGCATGCCTCCGTCTGCCTACTGGGGCTGGCACAGTGTGTTCATGGTCCGATTCCGTCTGTGCCTGTAATGGCCTTGGCAATTGCGGTGGGCTATGAGGGCCTTCACCATTTTGTCCCTGCTGCAGCTGCTTCCGCAGGATCATAGTATGTAGCATGGCACATACTATGACGATGTGGGCACACGTGCCTGGAGAGTACTGCAAGGCTCCACCAGATGCATCCAAGCACCAGAACCATGATTTCAGCATCCCGAACACACGGTCTATGATGATTCTGGTTTGTGTGTGTGCTTCATTATGGCGTTCTTGCATGGGTGTGTGTGCATTTTTGATGGGAGTCATCATCCACGGCTCCAGTGCATAGCCAGCATCCCCCACAAGATGGCCATGTGGGATGTCCCCACTGACAAATACCTGATACAGCTGAGAGGCATGCCAGATATGGGAGTCATGGTAGCTTCCAGTGCTGCCAGCACACACATCCATGATAATGCCCTGGGCATTGCACATGACCTGGCAGTTGATGGAGTGGAATCCCTTGCGGTTTATGTAGTGCCTACCATGCTCACTGGGTGGTGACTTGATTTGTATGTGTGTGCAGTCTATCGCACCCAGTACCTCCGGGTAGTGTGCCACACAGTGGAAGTGGCACATATTGCTGGCCAACTCCTCCTGAGTTCGGGGGAAGTATATCTGCTCATTGGCATGTGGTAACATGGCATCCAGGAACTGGTGTAGTACCCTGGATGCTGATGCCTGTGTGATACCCTTTATATCTCCAGCTGGCCTTTGAAAGGTACCTGTGGCCAGTATTCGCAGGCTTACACATACCTTCGTGTCCACTGGGATGGGTTCCCCTCTGTTGTTTCTGGTTCTCAGGCGTGGCCGGCACAGCTCCATTATTTGCTGTAAGATGTCCCTGTCCACCCTGTAACGCTCTACTATCTCCAGGTCAGGTAGCCCCTGGTAGGTTACCCTTGGTCTGAACACTCTCCTTCTCCTCCTAGGCCTGCGGTGGTTGTCAGCATCATCCTCCACAACACGGTCAGTCTCTAACACATGCTGATGAATCACAGCTATGGCAGCTCCCAACATGTACATTTTAAAAGTTCCCCGTGTGTTTATACCTATGGTGCAGTGTTTGGGATAACACAGGTGTGTGTAGGGTGCTTTCACACTTTAAACTATTGTGCTGTGAACAACGATGATGTCACAGGGTGTGTATGTACGATCGTAGCTACATGGTATCTTATGTGTTTTACTGCCGGAACTACTATTGTGGTGCCTTTGGTGTTAAATTACATTTGGCTGCCGTGGATTACCTCTTGAACTTCCCTTTACATTTCTGCACGTTGCACCTACCATTTTCTGGCGTGCATCCTGCAGCCTACTTTCATTTTTACTTTCCTGGACCTGGCGTATCTTGCATTATGTGTGCTACTGCCGGTCTGCTGTCAGTTTGCTTTGCTCTGCTGTGTCAGGTCTCCTATCTTTGCAATCCAATACCTCCCCTCCTTTCTTTGCATTCCAATGCCTCCCCTATCCTGTTTTGCAGGTTTCTGCAGGCAGACTTTTAAGCTGCCATCGATTGGCCATTGTGGGTTGATTGGCGTTGATTGCTCATTAGTACTCAAATTACCCTACTTCAGCATTTCCTTCTTTTCTTCCCCTGACCTTAATGTTTGTGCTATTGTTTGTGGCGCGTGCATCCGATTACTGGGTTTCGGGCACGTTTTCATCCCCGTACACATGCGCTTTTCGGCACCATGTGTGCTCTCAGCTAAACGATTCTATACCTTCCTCCCCACCCCTGTCCTGCAGCTTTGCTTAGCAACGGACAGGCCAGATTTGCATTGCTCCAATGTGCTTACTGCTACGGTGGCACACCCCTCTGCTGATGTCATGTATCTCCTCTGAGCCACTCCTCAGTGTTATACCGCTGCGCCGTATGGTACACCCTTCATCCGGCGGCACATTTGTGATTCAGTATTATCTGCCTCATTTGCATGGCAACCCTTGCACCATGGTTGTGGTGTTCCATGCCTACCATTGTGTATTATGCTGTAACCCTGATTTCCATTATGTTGCGATTTTATGACATTTTTATATTATTTCTTTATGTTACAGCTTCCGCACACATGCCTTGCGGTTGTGCTGTACGTTACTGTGGACATGACATTAAATGTTGTTATTTACGTGTTGTGCATCTTTTGTTATGCCATTGGCAGTGTATTTCGCCATTGGCATATGTTAACGTTGTGATACCTGGGTCTGGCCTGCTTCCATAGCTCCAATGTTCTGTTTGGGAAAATGTAAACCGTGTTTTTTGGTTTACATTTCCGTGGGCTTATGCTACGCCTGCACCACTTCATGAATCACTATATGCCTTCATTTGCATGGTGTGACACTGCGCATGGGGTGATTAGCATACCTAAGCCGGGGGCTGCGCAGTTCTGGCGTACGCCGGTAGTGCACGTGGAATTGGATCGTACCTGAATCGCTCGATGGCCATATTTGGCATTATACTGCCTACACTATGCCTGCGCCTGGCACAAGCTTCATGAATCCCGGGGATAGATTATTTTCTAGCAATTTGACTGAAGCTTCTAATTAGCAGTATTAGGCAATGATGTGTCCCAATGTTTTAGAAAGAAACATTTCTGTTTTGCTAATACAAAAAATATCCATCTTTAGGAGTTAACAACTACAGGCCCCCTGCTCTGATAAATAATTAAGTTGTGCATGGAATGATGTGATTGCTCTCTGAAATGACGAGAAAGATAAACTTAGTATGCATTTATCTTGTATAAGACCTGATATTAATACCAAGAGCTGCTTTACAAATTCTTGTTAAACACACCTAAGAGCTGAGAAGACCAGTCTAATGCTAGAGACTAAGAATGAACATTGTCACCCATTAAAAAAAGAGCAGCAGAAATAAAACTTTTAAAAGTTATTAGAAATTCACTTTTACAAAAGTGCGGCAGAACAAAAGGTCTAACTGCTTTTAAAATTATTAGTTCTGCAGAGGTACACTTCATTTCGGCCTGCTGCCAAACAGTACAAAGTACTTAAATTTAATTATTTGACATCCATGTATTGCACACATAATAGTTTGGTTATGGCTGGAGACCAGATCATAATCCTTTATGTTATGATCATAGAATGAGTCATATTCCAGCATCTTTTCCTTCATTTCTAATTTATTTACATTAATTTACAAAAGGTAAAGTTGGTAATCCCTAGAGCCGTAGCTCCCTTATTTGATGCCTGGTACCACTCCACAGTCTGGCACCCATCAACACTTGGTGGAGCAAGAAAAAAAATGAAAAAGATCCTTCCTCTGATCTGGTATTCCTCCCTAGGAGAAGAAGTACATGGCACTAATTCTCTAATCCCTCACACTCTGCATATGAGAAAAATAATTGTCCATTATCCAGTCACACATTCCTTCGCTATCTCCTAAGAAGGAGCACCAAGTCCTAATATCTTTATGTTCTGTATGAAAGCAAAACAAAGGGACATTATTTAATTGAACTTCTGTAGCCTGTAAGCAGTTGTTACTAAAGGTGTATGCACCCTCAGCAGCCGTAAGGTAAGAATACAGAGTTTCATTTTTCACAACAGTTTTATGTACTTTTTTTAGTTTAGTTTAGTCAGGGAAAGCAGGCAAAGATGTCAGCAGAGGATTATGGCAAGCTGACAGTGAACCATTTGGCTAAAGTGTGCAATTCCAAAGGACTGGTGCATGCCATCCTGATATGATATGATTTCAGCCTTAATCACAGCTGCAGCACAGACCAGCTACGAGGAAGACAGAGAGTCAGATGATGGGGATGTATAGCCCTCAGAAGCAGGACAGTTCACCTTTTCTTCAGAGGACTTAAAAATCCATCTGGAATTAAAGAGACTTGCACAGGAGGAAAAGCATATGGAATTAGAATCAGCAGAGAGACTGATGCATTTTGAGGCTGAAGAAACTGAGCAACTGCAGTGTTTTGAGGCCGAAAAAAATGAGAGACTGCAGCATTTGGCGGATGAAGAAAATGAAAAGCAGCATCAACATGACAGGGATATGCTGACTTTTTGATGGGAACATGGAAGTAATGGGGAAAGGAATAACTGAACCACAGAAGCAACAAATGTCAAAACATTTCTTCAACATTATAAAGAATATAATAATTTTGATAGGTTTATTCATATATTTGAAATAATATGTAAACAGTATATTGCTGACCAAGGGTTCTGGGAACAGTTCCTGACCCCTTACTCCATGGTAAAGCTGTATCCACTGTTTCTAAGTCGTCTGATACTGACTGTTTAAATTATGACAATGTTAAACAATGTTTATTGGAATGTTATAAGTTAACACCTGAAGCTTACAGAAAAAAGTTTCATGAGCATAAATGTAAAGCAAATGAAAGTGTATGTGATTATATTGCTGGATTAAGCACTTATTTTCATAGGTGGGTGAGTGGATATCAGGTCACCACTTTTGAAAGGCTGGCAGACCTTTTGGTAAGGAAATAAGCCCTTAGCACTTTGGCAGAGGACATGTGAATCTGGTTGGCAGACCTGGAGTGTAACTGTGTAGGTGAGCTGGGGAGAAAATAGGATTTCTACTTAGAAAGTAGGGCACCCCTGCAAAAGAAAGGGATACTCAATGCTGCACATGGATATAAGAGAACCTCCAACACAGTCCACCAGTAATGGGGAAGCCACTAGTTAGGTAAATGGCCAGGATCAAGATTTAGATGTTTTAAATGTAACCAGAAAGGCCATGTAGCATACAACTGTCCACTGAAGCAAGATGGGGAACAAAAGGCAGGGAAGCCAGCTACTGGGAATAACAGTATGTCAGTGGTAAGTTGTCTGGAGATAAGAGGAGTACTGAACTATCACTGGAGTTTGTATCCTATCTTAGTGGATGGAAAACAGGCCACTGCTAAGAGGGTCACATACTCTGAAATAACCATTGTAAAGCCTGCAGTGTTTAAAGAAGACCACTACTTCCTTGTGCAGTCCACTCCTGTCAGAGCTTCAGGAGGGACCCCGTTCCAAATACCTTTGGCCAGGGTTCACCTTGAGTGGGAGGATGGAAAAGGAAGCAAACAAGTATGTACGTTTATGTGTGTTTGAGGATGCCCCTGCAGATGTCTTGATAGGGAATGAATTTGATAATTTAGTACATTATGTTCATGCAGTTATACATGGTCAGGCTTGAAGACAGACATGTGGATCTGGTAGTCTGGGGGAGACCCAGACAGAACCCACATCTGAAGCTAGGGCTGAAAATGTGGCTATTTCAGGGAGGGAGCTACCCTGTAGCAGTGAACCTGAAAGTGAGCCAAGGCTGCTGATAGGTACTGATGTTTCCTTGGACAGGGTGACTGCAATGGCAGAGGTAAGTAGCAGTACCCAGGCTGACAGTGAGGTACCACTGTCAAAAGATACTAGACTTCCTGTGGAAGGAGAGCTGAGATGGGCCACAAAGGTAAAGTTGAAACAGGCTCATCTCTCGGACCCTACATTACAAGGCTTGAGGGAGGTATCTAAAGAAACACCTGATTCTCAAGGAAAAAGAGAGTCTATATACTAGAACAAAGGGTTACTGCATAGACTGTAGACCTCTGAGGGAGGGATTGATGCTGAAGTTTATAAAACAGTTGGCAGTGCCCAGACTCCACCATCTGGCACTTCTAGCCATAGCCCATGGCATTCCCTTTGCAGGTCATAAGGGCATGAAGCATACCAAGAGACATATTATGAAGACTTTTATTGACTTGGAATTTCAACTGATGTAATAGGGTACTGCAGAACCTGTGAGCAGTGTCAAAAAGTAGACAAGGCAGGAGACAAGGTCAAAGCTCCTTTGATTCCTTTGCCTGTGATGGAGGAGTCATTTCAGAGGGTGGCTATGGATACTGTGAGGCCTCTGAGTACCCTAAATTCCACAGGGAAGAAGAATATCCTAGTGGTAGTAGGTTATGCTACTAGATACTCTGAGGTGGTGACAAATGGATTGTTAGATATTTTCAGTAAAGTAGGTTTCCCAAGAGAAATACTAACTGACAGAGGTGCCAATTTCATGTCAGACCTGCTAGCTTGTCTGTGGGACTGCTGTGTGGTGAAACACCTAAAGACCGCCCCTACCATCTGCAGATGAATGGTCTTGTGGAGCAGTTAGACTCTACACTGAAGATGATGCTTCTAGACTCCTAGACTGGTATATGTTAAGTACACTAGCCAATCACAAAAAAAGTGCAAACTACATTGTCTGCAAATTAATTTACTGTATCAAAATCCAGGTGTTTCCATTTTCATAACATCTTAACCTATGTAATGTTTTCCTAATGCATTATCAGTATAAGCCTATACATTTGTAAATTGTAAAATGTATTATTACTATTATATTTGTAATACTTTTAAATCTTATGTTAAACTTTATCTCTTTTTGTAACTCTTTATCTCTTATTGTAATACTCTGAGGAGCTTTTCTCCCCGGGCCTCCACTGAAAATGGGCCTTTGACCCAGTGGACCTTCCTGGTCAACAAATGCTAATAAATAAAATAATAATAAATGTTAAGGGCATTTACAGACCAGTTTAAGATAGACTAAGACAAATATTTGCCCCATCTGCTGTTTGCATACAGAGAGGTACCCCAGGAATCTACAGGTTTTTCACCCATTGATTTGCTGTCTGTGCAAAGGGTAAGGGGGGCCCTTGGATTTGATTTGTAATGAGTGGGAGGGTGAGTGTGAATCCCACAAGAAATCTGTTGTGGCATATGCCCTGAACCTGAGGACAAGGCTTAGGTAACACGTGGACTTGACCAGGAGAAAAAAGGTCAGTGATGTTAACTACATGGCAAAACTGCTAAGCAGGTGGCAGGGGTGGAAATTGTACCATGTTAGCATGATGAAGCATTATCATGTAGGGAGGCCCTTTTGTAAAGTATTTATAGAGGATGGCAGGAGGAGTCTGAGGGGGATCTGGTGACTGTTCTCTTCAGTGAGGCTCTGACTGACACTTCAGTGGAAGGGATAGCGATGTCCCATTGGCTATCCCCTATCTAGGATCAAGAAATCTGAGCAGTGTTACAGGAGTCTGGGAACATGTTCACTGGGACACCTGGGTGCACCCACATGGGGTAACACTGTAATGGGCTCATCAATGTCACTGCAGATGAGATCCCGGGACAAGGTATGGGTTAATGTGTTCCCAGACAGGCTCATTCCTCTCAAGTAACATTTCTCCTGGGTCACTTGAGAAATTAGCTTGAGTCTTTAAAGTGGGGAGAGATTTGATGATGTGATGTAGTGCCAGCTGTGCAAAGGGTAATAGGGCAGTGCATGTGTAACATATGCCAGCTGGAGTTTTGTAAATAATTATATATCATTTGAATATCAAACTGATTTGTACAGATGCTTGGGTTACAGATATATTTATAAAGCTGCTTGTGTTAAAAATGTATCAACAGTGGGCTCTGCTGGACAGAAAAGAAATATACATGTATGTCAGGTTGTATTGTTGTAACTGCTGAAATGTATATATTTTAATTTGTTATTTCAAAGCATGGCTTTCTTTGATGCAAAAGAAGGTAGGACTGAATGAGCCATATAATGTTTAACTGACAATGGGATAGAAAGATTATAAGTGATGTATAATGTTTGCAGCTACAGTTGTTTCAATGGTGTCTCTGATGCATAACTATTTTTGGGCCTGTGTCCCACTTTTATTTTTCGCTTTGTCCAAATGTCTTGCTCTAAGGTTGAGAGGTATGGTTCCATACTAAATCAGAAGTTGTATTTACCTTGGAAGACTTTTCGGCATAATTATGAAAAACAGAGCCTTTTTAATATCTCTGCTTATTTCCAGTATAAACTGCCATGTAACCTTGCAAATAACCTTCTTATTAAGCTACTTTACTTCTTTTGGAATTGACAGGTATGATTCATCTGTTCGGACATAAGCATAGAGTACCAAAACTAAAAGCAAAATCAAACCAAGAATGAAAATCACTTGGCACCACAGGACCCGGAAGCACGTAAACAAAGGCTTTCAAAATAAACAGATAAAGAAATCAAACAGCTGCTGGGTCTCCAAAAAGATCCTTTAATGTAACCAGGCAAAGTAAATAAAAAGTAAATAAAAATTAATAGAGTGCTAATGTGACTTTGATTTCTTGCAGCAGTCTGTGGTTTACATAATCACAATAACTTTTCTGTGTTTCTGGGTGTAGTTTTAAAGATGGTTTCCAAAAATAAATAAATATATAATAAATAAATAATCCTCTCTTCATTTTGAGCTATTGACAAAGTCTGGGAATTTGTTTTTTTCAAAAGCGAAGGTCAGCATTACAGCTCAGTAAACTGTCAGTCTCTGAGTAACTTCTGCACAGATTAAAATGTGTGATTGTCAAATGGCTTTAGATTGGAGGGAAGTTTATTTTTATTTATTTTACATTTGTTTACTGGGAAAGTCTGACTGGACACAGATCCATTTTCAGCGGAGGCCCGGGGAGAAAAGCTCCAAAAATAACAGAAAACAATATAATACAATACATGAGAGAGAGAGAGAGAGACAGCAAATTATGGATGTAGTACTCATACAATATGACAGATATTACATCTCGTAACAGTGAGAATCATTGAGGTACAGAATAAACTAAAAAACATTTTTTTTACAGTTATAATTACAGCAAGGCAAATATCAATGAGTTAAATTTTTAGGAGAAAGCTGTTTGTACATAGCTAAAGCTCTGAAACAATCTTTTGGTATGGATTAACCTGGGGATTGACACAAGTTATATGTTTACACCAGTATGTAGCATTATAGTTTATGGTTTAGTTGTTTGTTGATTTATTGGTGGTCCTTTTGGTAGTGGGAAATTACATGGATGAATCCATCTCTATTATGATTTTTTTTCAGATATTTTGACTTCCAGACAATTTCATTCAGTGAGTGGGTGTCATGTGATTACTGAGGTTGCCTATTTTACAAGTAGGAACACACCAAACGAAAAACAAACTAAAACTGGTAAAAAAAGCGGATCACACACGATAGGAGAACTGGAACACAAATTTAATATTCCACAAATAAAAACCACAGATACACGTAAGCGCTTTCGGCAGGTTAAAATAACCCGCCTTCTTCAGACAAGAGTTGGGTTACGAAGTTGTTATTATATACACGATTGTTAAACAAATAGAGCCTGTCAGGCTAAAGTGCATTAGTGCTTGTTGCAATTACCATGACAACCTTAAAAGGGTTTCATTTCAGATAGAGATGGTAATAGTAAACAATTAAATTATGTTTGCTATATAATGAATCGTCAGTCAAACTTTACTACCATAAATCAATATTATAAATAAAAACTGATGATTATTATTAACCTTACGCCTGATTATATATTAAGTATAGATAATATTTTTAAACATATTATTAAACAGGATCATATACAGTTCGCTGTCACTTATTCTTTTTTGACAAAACGAGATTAATTAGATATAAGAAAATATAAAAATTAAAAATTATTACAGAAAGTGACTACTTGATTTAGAAGAACATAAACCTTACATTATAATGACAGGCTTGTTACATATACACAATGCAGCAAATGTATTCAACACCTGGAAGCCAAAAAATTTTTTCAAACATTTAGCGCACAAGTGCGTATGTGTATTTATGCTTGTCAATAAGGTGTTATATTAAATATGTTATGCATAAATACAAATACATGACCCCATTTGCTGCATTGTGTATATGTAACAAGCCTGTCATTATAATGTAAGGTTTATGTTCTTCTAAATCAAGTAGTCACTTTCTGTAATAATTTTTAATTTTTATATTTTCTTATATCTAATTAATCTCGTTTTGTCAAAAAAGAATAAGTGACAGCGAACTGTATATGATCCTGTTTAATAATATGTTTAAAAATATTATCTATACTTAATATATAATCAGGCGTAAGGTTAATAATAATCATCAGTTTTTATTTATAATATTGATTTATGGTAGTAATGTTTGACTGACGATTCATTATATAGCAAACATAATTTAATTGTTTACTATTAGCATCTCTATCTGAAGTGAAACCCTTTTAAGGTTGTCATGGTAATTGCAACAAGCACTAATGCACTTTAGCCTGACAGGCTCTATTTGTTTAACAATCGTGTATATAATAACAAGTTCGTAACCCAACTTTTGTCTGAAGAAGCGGTTATTTTAACTTCGAAAGCGCTTACGTGTATCTGTGGTTTTTATTTGTGGAATATTAAATTTGTGTTCCAGTTCTCCTATCGTGTGTGATCCGCTTTTTTTACCTATTTTACAAGTAGGGGCTTTTTTGTGTGTGTGTGTGTGTGTGTGTGTGTGTGTGTGTGTGTGTGTGTGTGTGTGTGTGTGTGTGTGTGTGTGTGTGTGTAAGAGAGAGAGATTTACTATGTGTACTGAATATAATGTTGCAAATGGAATTCTTAGTTAAACATGCCCCTCTTCTTGGGCAACTAGACTTGAGTAACCAGTATTAGATCTTAGCCATCCAGCTGGGAAAGGTTAATATGTGGATTTTCCATCTGGTTTGATGAAGGCTATGCTGCTTACCCAAGGACTAAATTTATAGCTATCCATCCAGCCATCGTGTTGCTGAACTACATTGTTTAATAATGAGAGGAGCTTTTTACAGAAGTTGAAGGTTTTTGTGTCAAGAACCTGTCCATAAAAAGTGGCTTGTTTATGTTGCAGTGAAGGCTGTGGTCTTTGTAGTGAGCATTTTATGTATAACCAGTATTTCTGAAGTAGAGGAAGTCTCTTAAGGCAGGATCTTTCTTAGCCTGGAAAGCAAGCCAATGATGAAATTTATAGGGGCCAGTAAGAGAGAGAGGAAAGCAAGAAACTTTTTAGTCTGTTTGGATAACTAAGTGAACTTAGTCCTTTGAACTTTTTTGTCAGAAATGGCTGTAGTCTTTCTTTTGGCAGGATGTTTTGCTGAGGCATATGCAAAAGGGGGCACTGCACTCAATAATGGCTCTTGTAAAGGAAAAATACAGGGATGTTATGACCTCCTTGTCCATGGATGAGATACCCTTACTAATGAAGTGGGCCATGTAAAAAGCTTTCCTTACAACGGAGACAACATGGTGGTCAAAAGTCAGGTTTCTATCAACCTGGGTGCCCAAGTACCATATGACTTATTACGTGCTTACAACATTGTTATTAATGTGATAATTTGTGGGGACATCACTTTCCTCAAAGAGGATGATGATGCATTTTTTGGCATTTAGCTTGTGGCTATATTTCTGGCACCAGTTATTTGTTTGGGTGAGACCCTCTTGTGGCTTATTCAGAATTGTTTTATTAAGTCAGTAATGTGAATTATTTACTTTATTGCAAATTTGTATAGTATTGTAGGACTGCCGATGTTGACATTTTACGTAGTTGGACTGCTGGAATGGTTTTCCCAGTGAGAAATGCTAGTGCTGTAGTGAATATCTGTTTATTTGTAAAAAAAACACACACACACACACACACACACACACACACACACACACACACACACATATATATATATATATATATATATATATATATATATATATATATATTAACTAAGATGTTAGAGTTAACTGTTAGATTACAGAATTAGAATTAGAATTTTAAGGCAAATATTAGGCATTTATTACATTTATTCATTGTTCAAATGCACCTACAGTACAGCCAGGAGGTCGACTGTGGTCTTTCGGAGCAACAAAAGAGTTAATCACATCATATATTTTATATGCAGCCCCAAGACCATTTCTGTTCACTCAGTGCAGCCCCAGCAAGCCAAAATGTTGGACACCCCTGATCTAAATTAAATCATTTTTGAAAGGGTCGTTGCCTATTAGGCCACCTAGAAAAGAATTAGCATCTCCTTGTAATCTTAATTTTATTTTGTGGAGGTTTATTCTTTCTCCTTTTGAACTGGAAGATAGTTCTACTTTAAAATTTCTAACATGGAAGATTGCTTTGCATATTGCTCTGACTTCTGCTAGAGAGGTATCTGACTCAGTGGGTCATGATAATATCACTGGATGCATCTCAAATAGCATGAAGCATGATGTCACCACACCCCTAACAACACTGTTAAATTTCAGCCTTCATACCAAGTGAATGGAGAATGGCTACAATCATTCCCATGCATAAGGGAGGACTTTCCACAGACCCTTGTAAATACAGAACCATAAGTCTGACTAGCCTCATATGTAAAGCAATGCAAAGACTTGGAACTAATCTGGACATAGGAAACCTCCAAACAGTGGACTTGTGTCAGTTTGAATTTGTCAAGGGCAGGCCATGCTTACTCAACCTAGTGGATTTTTTGAAAAGATCTGTGGATGAGGGCAAACAGTACACACCACATACCTTGATCAGGCCAAAACATTTGACATGATTCCCCACTCAGGCATAGCAGGAAAGCTAAGTAAACTCTGATTAAATCCGTTTCACTTGCTAGATTTCCAAATGGCTCACAAATAGGATGCAGAAAATCAAAATAGGAAAAGTTACCTCTACAAAGAGACACATCACCAGTAGAGTCCAGCAAGTGCCAAAAGCATGGACTGAAACTAAATACCAAAAATGCATTATTGCATCCTTTGGGAAGTTATCTATCCCAGGGAACTACAACATAAACAATACACCCTTAAATGTTGACCTACTTATTCAGAATCTGAGAAATTATTTGAACAGAGCCCTAACCTTTGACCAGCATGTGTCAGTTGTAAGAAATTCCTTCTATATTGCACAGCTTATAAACAAAGGGATTGTGTCTAGAGCTAGGGATGTCATTGTTCCCCTTTACACAGCCCTCATTAGGCTTGTTATTGAATATAAATCCCCCTTTGGCATTTATCTGTGCAAATACATGCAACAACTGGAATGCCTGGTGAGATACCTTACGCAAAGCATACAAGGTCTAAACATCATGTTCAATATGGTCCAACTCAAAGTTCTGTCACTGTTCTTGGTATCCTACAGACTGCTAATAGGTGACCTATGTCTGGCACACAATGCATCCTCTGACGCAATACTGATAGAGTTACTGCACATCAGCAAGTCAAATGGCATCAGAAATACCCAGTTTAAGGAATTAAACCTCTTCTACAATATCAGTAGCATGGTTTGGAAGAACAGGTATATCTCATAGAGGACACCGCTGCTGTGAAATACACTCCCAGTCAAATAAAGCAAAGTTCATCCCTGTCCATGTTCAAGTGGAACTGGATCTACGCATGTGAGATAGAAATTTTATCCCAGGACTTCCCCCTGTACTGCTAATGGATAGAGGCAGCTCTTAAATGCTTTATCCCATCCATGCATGGGCCCCCTCATATTATCTATTGTATGATCCCAGTTATTTTTATTAGGGGTAATATATAATTATAGACCATGTGATAGGTAAGACCAGTGTGTAGCCAAATGGCATAGGTTAATTTGAGCACAAAAAGGGAAATTGGCTAGGATTGAAATGGCCAACAAGGGCAGCTGGCCTAGTACTTTACCTATGGACCCAATTACAGGCTTTTATGTCTATGCATCTTTCCTTGGTTTTCCACAAGGGAATGGTGAATCTTAAAACCAACCATTGTTTTATGCCAAGGTTGTTGCTGAATTTACTTTGAATCATGTCACTCAACTCCTTGTGATTTATCCCAAAGAGGAGAGGCATTCAGCAAACCTCAGATGTACTCAGGCAATAGATATCTTACCTGGATGAGACTAAGGATTTTAGAAAGTATAACATACATTTTATATCCTATGATGGAAAAAAACCTGGAATAAAATCAGTGAAGACTATAAAGAAAACAAGGATTGAAGTAGTGAGTAAAGAGCAATGCTTTTCAATCAGAAGACTAAGTAGTGAATGAGTCAGCTGCATGATGCACTTCTGTGTGGAAGTGGAAGTGTGACAGACACACAAGTAACATCAGCAAGTGGACGATATTATAGTGCACTGGCTCACCAGATGCGCAGTAGCATGTGCCGCCCAAACCCCACCCCAGCTGGTTGACGTCTGCTGTACTTATGAATAACCAAAAATGAAGTGGCTTCCTTGGCATGAATATTCATTTTGATGAGTAATCGCAGTTATATTTAGCAGATGAATTTCATCTCCGTTTAAAGAATCATTAAGTGCATGCTTAGCTGTTTCAGCATAACAAATGCTGGAATACAACCGCCAAATTGACAAACTACTACTAGTAATCCTAAACCGCCATATTACATCAACTGTACAAGAGATCCCAGTAAATATAAATAATTACTTTTTTCCCCTTTGCTTTTGCAGGGGGCAAGCCACTGCACGCCTTTATGGGGTGCTGCACCCCCCCAAACCCCCTGCTATTTGAATATACCAACTCCAAGAACCGACTACAAGGGGTGCAGGGGGGCTTGCCCCCTGCAAAAGCAAAGGGAAAAAGTAATTGTTTATATTCACTGGAAGAAGGTCCTTGTGCACCAGCATTACAAACAAATAACTAAACTATCACAGGAATGTATAGTACTGAGCTGCTCATCTACATTTATTATATGCATGTCAGCATGGGGTAATGTACATGGCATGCCAATCATGCCTCATTTCCTTACCACTTCCTAGGTTTTAGGCTTGTCAATCACCCTGGCCATGCTCACTACTGCGCGAAACTGCCGGTGAGCCAGTACACTACAGTATCACCAGCAAGTGTAGGAAAGGGTGGACATACGGCCATACTTGGATCCAGAAAGCCAACAAAAGAAAGACCAGTTCTGGACATGTCATATCTGTGGTAAGATAGAAGTCAACAAAGAATAGATACACTGTGAAACTGATGATGATGAGTACTATGACAAAAAGGAAGGATAAACGGCTATGCTTGTCAGTGGCACAGGAAAATAACTTTCTTGAGTGGCATAAGCCATGGACCCTTGCTGGCTAGGCTTATGTAGGCCCTTGGGCTGATAGCCTAGTACCTACCTATGAACCTATGAACCTATGTCGATTTACAGACACATGGGGTCCTGTGTGCCACTGTGTGGTTTACCATGAACTATATAAAATGGATTATTCTTCCTGGCGGGGACAATGATGTTCTGTGCTTCAAACTTCATTCCACTATTATCTTCCACTTTTATCTTTTTTGTATTCCAATCTGTCCTTAAATGTCAGATTAGAGCTTTTTGCATATACACAAACATGTTAGAAATCTAATCAGGAATTACTTTTGAACAAAATTTATTCCAAAGCTTCCAAGTGCATAAGGGCTTCAGCATATGCAAATGGCATCATTACAGGTAAATCTGAGAAAAGATGCATATTCAGGGCATTGTAGTACTGTAGGACTGGAGGGCAAATGGGGTGTCTGCTCTGTGAGCCATCTTGTAGTTGGACCTTAAAAAACTTTTACAAATTTGTAAAGCTGATATGATCACTTGCACTTATTGTCAGCTACATCTATATTTGTTAAATCTATTAATATTTCACATTCTGTAAAGTCTTTAACTCTTTTTCAAGTGAAACAAATGTTTACTTTGTCATTCTAATCATCTTTACATCATGTTTAGCTTTTTAAACTCATTAAAATGTTGTGGGCAGCCTTTCTACTGATATTATATCCCTTCCAAAAAAATCCTTGCTCAGTTACTTCTTTATAACATATTTGTTTTTAGAGCCCAGCTATTATTATTATTTTTACTTTTTTCTCTTAATTGTCTCATTAATTTATATTAGTTCCTTACATAATAGCTGTCTATGTTCCTGTATATATTAATTAAACCTATCTTCTAAATACATATCTTTCTTTATATTTATTTTTGTATTAGCCAATTAGTTTATTCTTTTTTTCCATTTCTGAAACATTCCCAATAATGCTTATATATCTATTCATACAATGTACCTGTTTCAGAATAGCCCCCAGGATTCAGAAGCATGCCTAATGTTATTGCACTAGCCCTCCTGAAGGATGGGCATGAAGGGTGATGCATCCCCGGGTTAGTTACCCGTTTACTAGGTGGAAATTCACAGTCCATTCTACTGTTACTTAAAAAAAACGAAGAAAATCACAGGAACATTATTGAAAGAGGAAATCTTGTGGCTAGGGCTGACATGAATTAAATAAAGTAGAAGTTAGCATGAATATACTTCATTGTGTACATGTGTACGTTGTTGCAACAATATGAGAAACCTAGCAAGCCACATTAAGGGGCATACTACAATGTCAAAATCTGTTTTTTTTTTTTTTTTTTTTTTTTTTACAAGAATGGTACGGCAATGGATGTATAGGACAGTAGCAGAAAGGATCGGTTATCAGGGGAACAAACACGAGGGAAAAACAGAAGAAAAGAATGATATATATATATATATATATATATATATATATATATATATATATATATATATATATATACCTATATTAGTTCTGTATTTATGGACTAGTGCCCAATAGAAAAGGGAAATAGGGAGCAATGTAAGGGAATGGCAGGAGATGGTAAGATGATGAGGTCTAAGCAGGGTCTCATGTACAAACAAAAAACAGAGACAGAGACTGACAGGCAAGGTGTGAACACACTTTGTGGTGAAGGGTACAACAGAATTATAGGCGGACAAAGGAAGGACAATGGTAACGGGGAGAACTGGGCAACAAACAGGGAAGGGAAGTGACACACAAGTAAGGGGAACAGCAGTGTAAGGGATAAGGCAGGTAGCAAGAAGGGGGGATTCAGTAGGTATGCCTTTCTGTATCACAGTGCCTGTCTAATACCCAGGGTACGGTCACTCAGTATCCTAACCACTAACCCTGCAGGTCTCTACCAAAGTGAAGACAGCATGGACAGGCAGTTGTGTGGCTGTAATTGCCACCAGATGATCTTTTCAAGGCAGTCACTGTGGGCTTCTGGCTAATGTCTATCAGCTTCCCTACCACATTAACCAACACTCTGTGGGTGATGCACTGCTCTCCCTTGAAAGTGCTACTAAAGGGAACATTTGCACTCCTATCTAGTAACTCAGCAACAAATATGGTAGCTGGGACCACCTGCAAGTACCCATCTGCCCCAGGTGGACAGACTGGACAGGAGCCAGGGGAACTGTGTACAGAGGTTGGCTGGGTCTGTTGGGGACAGAGACCTGGCTATGCCACTGGCATAGCTAAGACAGGTGCTGTAGAAAATGGCAACATAAATAAAAAAAATTAAGGTTAAAAGGTAACAAGACTGGAGAGAGGAGACAGATAAAAAACTGTATTTGTGAGACATAAATATGGCAGATATTACCTACATAATTAAATAGATACATAATATAATGACAATAGTAATTATATAATGACACATTACAAACTGCTGCCTACAGTTATTATACTATTACTTAACTAAACTATGATGTGCTGGTAGATCAACAGTGAAACAACCTGCATTACATGTTGTATTTGAGTGCTGATGTGCTGTGAGACATGAGTGTGTTTAATGCTGCACCTACAAAGACTGTAGGTACCACTGTGAAGCTTTGTTATAATGCATACACCTTCAGTAAGATTTTCTACACCTAGCATACTTTGAGAAAACTGTCATTGCAAAGGTTACACACATACACATTCCTGAACTGTATGTCTATGTGACATATCTATAATTGCTACCATTTGCACAACATAATAGGCAATCCTGAAGCTAAACAGTTAGAGCTATACAGGGCCACACTGTGCAGGCATAGGAGCAAATGCATACTGAATTTTCTCATGAAATAACAGTACTTATCTCTTTGCCTGGAAAGCCATTTGATTCCCCACTGATGCAGAATGCTTTTCTCCATAAAAGCTTCCAAAGCAAGAAAAACAATGACATGAAGAAATAATAAGGTACAGGCCTGAAAGCATCAGGTTTATGAAGTATAACAAAACAGTTAAAGAGATGTTAAGTAATTATTATTAATATTTATAATACATCTTGTGTGCACCAGCTAATAAGTTCAGGACGGCACCAGGTCATAGGTCAGTGTAGTGATGCCATTACTGCTCACCAGAGCGGGGCATGTCTGTAACATCAAACTTATAAGATTATGCTATGAATCCACTTTATATTGGGAACCCTCAAAAGAGTCCCCAGTCAGGTGATCCCTGTGCCCTCCATACAGCAAAAACAAAAATAATTTACTTTCCTTGTAGCACAACCATGAAGCCATTCCAAACTCATTTCCACTGGAAGCATGGCCATTCACGAGGTTACATTCTAGAGAATTATTGTAGCCCTTCTTCAGCCACACACACTGATTTTTCTTCATGTTACAGGCAACATAGGGCATCATGTTACTGCAAATTGTCACCATGCCATCATTGTGTAGGCACAGAATGTTGACATGGCATAACAGTGTTAGGGTCTGAAAGCCAGCTTGGAAATTTTCAGTTAGGTTCATCTTGCCTAACTGTGATAGCAGGTTTGTACTTAAACACCTCCTTCAGATGCAAAAGTAAACTAGTTTTCCTTATGTCCCTCATGAGTCATCATCTTGCCTATACATGCTCAGTGTATTTTGCAGATTCTCATGCAAGTGAACGTAGCTGAGGAAGCTTCTTATCATGGCTTGGCTGAGTTGGCTCATAGTTGTGATTAGTAAAAACAGTATATTCGGTAGCATTCATTCATTACATCCTCAGTGCTATGCTTGCTGCCTGTAATTTGCACGATATAAACCTTTTCTTACACTTATGTATTTCTTTTTGTACCCTTATGTATTACCCTTACTACTTTTCTGATAATTGTACCTAACATTCTTTCCATGAAAGACAGAAAATACATATTTACAAAATTCGGTCCTCAGTTTCAAATATTCTTTTTTCACATAGCATTTAATAGAAAACCATATCCATTTAATTGTTTTCTTTTCTTCCATTTGGTTTTCTTAGTAATATTAGTACCAATCACACTGCATATAGTCATATACCCTTAAAAATTTAAAACTACTCTCCCATTTGTTTTTGTGTATAAATGGTAATGTTTTCAGTCCTTCACTACTTTTATATATGTAAATGATCTTTTCTTGCTATCTGCTTTGCTGAAGTATTATCATTTCCTTACAGTTTTTCATACTATGATGTTTTCCTTGATTTGCCCTTAAATTATAATTAAAATCACAAATCATTATAATATCCAAATTAAAAATGAACTAAGTAAGAATAATTCCATCTGCTGGGCTTTGTTGGCTTATTTATTCCAAACTATCAGATTTAAGTATCCCTTTATACCATAAATCTAGAACTGGGTTTCTTCCTGGTCGTATTATTGCTAAAGGCTACTTTTCTTTATTTCTTACTAAATTGGCAATGCCTGAGCATTTTTTCTCTTTCCAAACTCCACATAAATACTTTCCCTTATATACCCTGAATCTGGGTTCTTTGTACTAATGTGAAAAAATGTACATCTGATAAATATATGGTATCCTGTAATAATAAATGGTTCCATCATATTGTCCCTAATCTTAACTAAGTAAATCTTTATACTAATACCACACAAAGCTATCAGATTCATATTACCCTGTTCCTCCCCAGTGTATTTTAATGCCCTTCTTATTTCTTTTCTTTGTCTTTTATAATTTCCTTGTAGAGCCATCATCTTCTTTATTATATGGATATTCTGGAATCTCCTGTAAACCATCCTCTATTTCTATGCTTTCATTTAAGTTTTATAACAAGATTTCATTAACATTTTTTACTTCCACCTACACAAGTTGTTTTACAGTTGCCACAGTATTACTTGCGGTTTATTCATTTCTTTGTCTTATTCCATGTGAAGTTTTTGGTCCTGTACGAGTCAAAGCACAAATTCCTTTCTTTATTGTATTTTGTACATATTAATTAACAACTGTGCTTAACTTAATGATCTCCCAGTTACCCTAGGTGTTCCTCAGGGCTCTATATTGGACCCCCTCCTTTTCTCAATATTTATCAATGACCTCAACCTAACTATCCCTTTAACTAACTGTGTACAATATGCAGATGATTCGACAATAATCTGTTCAGCTAAATCTTAATCCCAACTACAGACTCTAACTCAGACAATGTTCAATAAAACAGAAAATTGGTTTCTACAATGCTGCCTCCTCTTGAATCGCAAAAAAAAAAACAAACTCCCCCTCTTCAATTCTACCCGTAAATCACTCCCAATGAACTTTTTAGTCTTTTCCAATAATGGTATACTCATATCTCCTGATCCAGCAACTAAACTTCTAGGGGTTACCATTGATAACAACCTGAGCTTTGAAACCCATATCAACAATACCATAGAAACTGTCAACAGGAAAGTAAGCTCCCTCTATAGGATAAAACCCTTTCTCTCCCAACTAGCCAGAACCACTATTGCCTATTCCCACCTTATCTCCACACTTCTTTATGCTTCTTCCATATATACTAACTTGTCAAAAAAATAACCTTAACAAGCTAGCCAGTGCTTACAAGAACATTGCCAGATTTGCTACTGCTTCCTCCTTTGGGACCCATCACTGCCATAATCTGAAACAATTAGGCTGGTTAGAGCTTTTGAATCAGATTCACTTTAAACAACTCACCATTGCACACAAAACCCTTTTCCAACCTACCAATACCCCAATACTTGCTAGTCTCATTACCCAATATAACAACCTTTCAACTTTACGCTCACCTAATAAAGTACTTGTATCAACATGTAAATCTAATAACATGGCAGGAGATTCTCTGTTCTCAAATGCAGTTGGAAAGTATTGGAACCAACTCCCCCATGAGCTTACATCACTGTCTTCATTTACACTTTTTAAACACAATCTGCAACTCTATCTTAAAACCCATTGGTTATGTCACTGTACAAATCCATACTAATCTCATACTATATCCCAAATACCCTCAGTTAAGACCTAATTCCTGCTCTATCTGTGTCTTTTTAGATCAAGGCCTATCCTTGGCAAAAACTTATCTTATCCTAATAGGTATTTTAAATTATCTCTAGTTAAATTCTTCTGCATACAATTCTAAAGCATCCTACCTAAGGCAGGCAACAAGTATTGTTTAAACTGTGAGCATTGCTGAACTGTTGAAACTTGAAGTATGCATTTGTTTAACAATTACTTTCTAGTTACTAATGAAGTCTTGTGCATAAAGTCTGAAACATCTTATCTAATGCTTGTAACATGTTTTTGTATAAACTGTGAAGATTCCTGAACTGTTTAAAATTTGTAGTATTTAACTGCATAACTACTAGTACCTGTATGTTAGTAGTCTAGTAATCTCTTGGAGCTTATCTCCCCGGGACTCCACTGAAAATGGACACAAATCCAGTTAGATTATCCCGGTCAACAAATGTAAAATAAGAAAAATAAATAAAATATTTAACATATTGTATAAATGTTCTGTTTGCGTAATCAGTCAAATGATATTCTCATATCATTTATTTTATTTATTTATTTATTTCCAGTTTGGTGACCGGGGAGGTCCACTGGGCTCAGGAAGCCCATTTTCAGTGGAGGCCCGGGGAGAAAAGCTCCACGTTACACTGTTAGTTACAGAGAATATTACAGTGAAATTATTGCAAGGCATACTTTAGATAGGTACAATTAAGAAAAAGAAAGCAATTAAAATTTCATTTTAGCACAAGAAACTGGCAATAGCATTTAACATACATAGAAGAAGAAGAACAGGAACCAATTACATTTTTGTTTAGCATGAATAACAGCCAATAACAATCAACATACAAAGTACAGTTTTGTTATTTATAGAGAGTACAAATTGTATCAGGTCAACTGGTCAACTAGAGTTCAAAGTTAGCCAGGGGAGTAAGGGGTGGGGGGAGTGGTTAGAAGGAGTGAGGGGGAGAGCACAGTTGCATTTCCTAGTTGAGAAGAGATGGGAATGTAGCTGAGTTTTAAAATTTTCAAAGTTTTTGCAGGTCCTTAGGGAAGTAGGGAGAGAATTCCATTTTTTAGCTGAGGAAAATGATAGGAGATGCTGACCTGCAGGGTGGTTGGGTTTGCAGACAGAAATTAGGTTTTGGTGAGTAGATCTGAGAGTTGTATGAGGAGTATAAGGTTGGAGGATGTTAGATAGTGCAGGACATCTAGATGGTTGAAATAATAATTTGTGGGCTGTGATGAGTTGGAGGTAATCTAAATGGTTGGGGAGCTCAAGCCAATTTAGCAAATGAAGGGAAGCATAATGGTGAGAGGAGGCTTTTGCCTTGGTAGTGAATTTGGAGGTCTTATTGTAACAGACCTCCAGTTTGGAGGTAAGAGTAGCGGATACATTAGTTAGTAGGGGAGCACCATGTAGTAGTGAGGGGAGCAGATAGGTAGTGGCTAGAGTTAGTCTAGTGGAGGGAGAGAGGAAGTGGCTGTTTCTGTATAGTAAGCCAAGTTTTATATGGGTTTTCTTAATGTTTTGCTGGATGTGAGTATCAAATTTTAGATGTTCATCGATAGTAACACAGAGGAATTTAGCAAAGGGAATGACTCCTATAGTAGAAATATTTAGGCTAGTGATTTGGAATGATATTTTGTCAATGTGGGGAGCTTTGAGGGAGAGAATAGAAGTATTTTTGATTTGCTAGCATTTAGAGAGAAATGATTTTGGAGCATCCAGTTTTCAGTGGAGGAGAAAGCAGTTTGGGTGACTGTTTGGAGTTCAGAAAGGTTTGAGGCACAGCAGATTAAAGTAGAATCATCAGTGTATTGCACAATTTTGGTGTTGGGTAAGGCTTTATGGAAGTCATTAATAAAGATGTTGGATAGCATTGGGCCAAGTATGGATCCTTGGGGTACTCCAGTGAGGGTAGGAAGGAAGGTAGAAGTGCCTTTCTTCCATTTTACAGCCTGAGACCTGTCAGAAAGATAGCTAGAAAACCAGGATAAGGTACTGAGGGAGAGATTAAGATTAGAAAGATGGTTTAGGAGGTGGGAGTGGGAGATGGTATTGAATGCTTTGGATAAATCCAGTAGAACTGTAGAAACTATTTTTCCAGAGACAAGGGCGAGGTTTACAGTATGTAAGAAGGAGAGAAGAGCAGTGATGGAACTGTGGCCATGTCGGAAGCCGTGTTGGGTAGGAGGGATTAGTTGGTGTTTGGTTAGGAATGTCATAAGCTGAAGGTGAATGAATTTTTCAAGGGGTTTAGAGATTGGGGAGAGGATAGCTATAGGGTGGAAGTTCAAAGTACTATTATTTTTGCCTCCTTTATGGAGAGGTATAATAAAGGTGGAATGCCATAATTTCGGAATGTATGATTCCAGCATGGATCAATTGATCAGGATACTGATGGGGAGAGCGATACCATTTGCGGCTGTTTTTAGGAAGGTGGATAGGATGTTGTCAGGGCCGTTGGAGCAAGATTTTAGGTTAGAGAGTAGCTTCTTTATGTGAGAGGTTGAGATGGGTTTAAGTTCAAAAGTAGGAGGATGAGGAGCAGGGAATGATGAGGATTGGGTGGTTTAAGGGGGAATGATATTCTGGAGGAAGGACTTGGTTAGTTTTGCTATAGAGATGGTAAAGAAGGAATTGAACAGAGAGGCTATTTCATGGTCAGATTTGCTGGTATCTGGGCAGAGGTTGATTTTTAGTACCTGGGTTGAGAAGGGAATTAAGGGAGTTCCAGAATAGTTTGGGTTTTTTTGGATTATTTAACTGAAGTTTGGTATAGTAAGACTTTTTGTCTCTAGTTATTTGTTTTTTTAATGAGATTGCGTAGTTGTTTGTATCTAAGTATAATTTCAGGTTGTTTGTGTTGGAGATATGTTTTCCAGGTTTTGTATCATTGTAGCATACATTTGTTTGGTGTCTTTGGTTAGCCAAGTGGCAGTCTTGGCTTTTACTCTTTTTGTTCTTATTGGAGCTAAGGAGTTCAGGATATCTAAAAAGGTTGAATTGAAAAACTCAATGGCTTGGTCTAGAGGACGGGTTTTTAGGGGATTCCAGTTTGTTTGTCTTAGGGAGTCAGAGAAAGTTACTGGATTAAAGTTTGTGAGGTTTTGAGTCTGGATAAACTGGTGTAATTGAGGGGAAGAGGGGTAGCTCGATGGGTGAAGGCTGGTAAATGGTCTCCTAATGGGTCAGGTATGACACCAGAATTTGTGACTTTGTTTGGATGGGACTAGGATCCAGTCTAGTATGGAACCAAGGTTTGTTTTGTTAGGCCTGGTAATTGAGTTAGTTAGTTGGATGTAATTAAATAGATTGACGGATAAGGAGGGGTAAGGGTTGTTGATTTTATTCCAGTCGATGTTTACATCTCCAACTATATAGGTCTCTAGCTTGATATTGGAAGAGGCCCAGGATAGGATTTCCTCAAGAGTACTGATGTTATTTCCAGGGGGGATGTAGAGGGAAATTATGCAGATTCTTTTGTGGTTGTTTAATTTTAGTAGGCCTATTACTAGTTCCGCATTGTTGAATGGAGGGATGAGGTTGGGGTATGGGGTGATGGATAGCTAGTTGGAACAGATTAAGGCTACGGCACCACCTTTTCTATTAATGTGGTCACATCTGAGGCATTAGTATCCAGGGGGAGGAATTCAGGGTCACTAATGTGAGGTTTTAGCCACGTTTCAGAGATGGCTACAATGTCGGGCAAGTTATGATTTAACCAAGCATGAAAGTGGGTTACTTTACTTTTTAGGCTTTGGGCATTAATGGTGAGGAATTTTAGGCATTTAAGATTGGACTTATTAATGGTGACAGGGGGAGTAAGGATATGTGTAAAATTTGGTCCTGGGTTAGGGTGTATGTCCCCAGATAAGCAGAGGTAGTTGAGGAAGGGTAGAAGTAGTTTTGGATTGTTAGATAGTTGAGAATAGTAGTGTATTAGTTTAGGCTTGCAGTATTTAATAGAGAGTGGAAGAAGTTTTATTCTGAAAAAGTGGAGTGGAAGAGATTGAACTAAAGAGGAGGATATGATCATGGGTTTATACTATCGTTTTGATCATATATATCATGTGTAACATATAACATAGCCCCAAGTCCCTATTTTGTACCTTACAGGACAATGTAACTACTATTTTTTTCCTCTTCCAATGATGATTTGAGGGAGTAGAAGAAGGGTAGAGTTGCAGTTCCTCTTCCATTTATCCAAGTTGGATTTGAAGATGATCATGGAGCTCTTTTATTTTACATTTAAGAGAAGTCTATTCCTAAAAATAGGAGTTCATTATGAGAGATATCTACCTTACTGTAAGATCCTGTTTATGTCATAGTGGAAGTTTATTTCCTCTGAGTGTTGCAGTGGAAGTTTATTTCCTCTGAGTGAGTATTTAAGATGAAAGTTGCTTTGAAGAAATGAAAGAATACACATAGGATTAGATCCATAGAGACTATATGTCATGTAAAGCCCACACTCTAAAGAATGTAAAAAAGTAAGAGTAAAATTACTTTAATGTGGTCTGTGCAGCATATAGAAGGAATGCCCTTGTGTTTCTTTCTGATAAGACACTGCAGTCATTTGAGTAGGGTCATATGTTTAGAAAAGTACATACAGAAAGGGGCATTATATTCTATCATGGATCTGATAAGAGAGGAGTAGAGAGAACTAATAACTTACCCTGAATTAAAATATATACTGCTGCCAATCAGTATGACTAGACAGAAGGATTTCCTAATGCCAATAGATATGCGGTAGACAAAGGAAATTTGTTGCTCATGAAGTAACCAAGTCTATAATAACTTTGTCATTTGTCAAAGGGGTCATCTGTGTGATAGGTGTGGGGGTATACCATGTTTGTAAAAGTACACTCTTCTGCATTTCTTGACATTTCACCTAAGGCCATTGACCTGGCTTCATTTATCTGTATATGTTAGACTATTCTGTAGAATTTGAGAGTAAGATAGAAAGTTTATGATACCTCAGAGTTTGCAGTCATCGTTAGATGTGGTCAACCACCAGTCCTTAACTTAAGCCTTGGCATAACAGAAGTAAATTTAAAAGAGAAGTTGTTCAAGGATCAGTCCCTAAAGAACACCAGTAATAATAAGAAGTTATGTACCTACCATAACGTTCCATGTTAGTTGTCTTCTCTCGCCTTCTTTCTTGCTTGATGGGTTCGGAGCCGATCCCTCGGCTCTGACTCGGCACTTGCTAAGCTCGAGAGTCACTTTTACCAGCTCGAGGCAGCCCCATATCCCATGATGCAAGGCGGTAAGTACCCAGATCTCGTTTGATGACAAAGGGCAATAGCACCAAGCATAAAATACTTCCCAAAGGAAGAAAGAAAAAACTTACAGATGGAAGAAGGACCAGGTCTGAATGGTCTTCAGCATAACAGTTTCTTATAACAAGGTCTGTCCAGGCCAGGGGGAAGGAGGGAGGGTCGCAAGAAAGAAGGCGAGAAGACAACTAACATGGAACGTTATGGTAGGTACATAACTTCTTAATGTTAAGTTGTCAATCTCGCCTTCATTCTTGCTTGATGGGACCGCGTCCCTAGCACCTCTATCCTGGGTGGCTCAATGGAACAAACTCTTGAGGACTGTAGAGCCAAAACTGGCTCTGTCCCTGGAGGCCAAGTCCAATTTGTAATGGGAAACAAAAGTGTGAGGAGTGGCCCAAGTGGCCGCTGCACAAATAGTGTCTAAAGGAAGTCTAGCTTGAAAAGCTGTAGAAGTAGCTAAGCTCCTAGTTGAATGTGCTTTAGGTTTTGAGCACAGCTGTTTTCCCCTGAGCAGATAAATTTCAGAGATGACCGAAGAAAGCCATCTAGACAAAGTCACTTTAGAAACAGGAAGGCCTTTTTTATTATCCGCATAGGAAACAAAAGTTGATCAGATTTTCTAAATTTTTTTGTTCTGTCCAAATAATATCTAAGTTGATGGTGGACATCAAGATAATGTAGCTTTTGTTCAGCTCTATCTGAATAGTTAGGAAAAATACAGGAGATCAATGGATTGATTCAAATTGTTCTTTGAAGCGACCTTAGGCAAAAGGTTGGGTTAGTTCTCAAAGATACTCTGTCTTTGTGAAAAACCAAATAGGGGTCGAACCGAAAGAGCATGAAGTTCAGACACCCTCCTGGCCGATGTAATAGCCACTAGGAATAAAGTTTTCCAAGAAAGATATTTCAGGGAACAAGAAGCAGCTGGCTCGAAAGGGGGAAGAATCAAGGATGTCAGCACTAAATTTAGATCCCACTGAGGAGGAGGATTCCTGATTGGAGGTTTTAGTAGGAAAATTCCTTTCAAGAAGGCCCTGCAGAGCCTATGGGACATAATATTATGATCTGCTATCCCGACATGAAAATTGGAAATAGCAGCCAATTGAACTCTGACTGTGGAAGAAGAGGAGCCTGCATGAAAAATCTCTGCTAAGAAGTCCAGAACTGCCTGAACAGGGGCAGTAAAAGGATCGATATTCTTGGCCTTAGCCCAATAAGAGAAATGTTTCCATTTGCTTGTATAAATCCTCCTGGTAGAGGATTTTAGCGAAGCTACTATGATGTCTCTAACTGGGTTAGAGATCAAAGGAAGCCTGGCTAAGGAAGGAAGTGGAGCAACCATGATGTGAGGTTGAGAGAAGGGATTGACCGGTGCAGCTGACCCGATTGGTGTATCAGAAGATCTGGCACTGGGTCCAGATGCCACGGCTGCACCAAAAGGTGATGATGGAGGAACGGAAACCAAACCTGTCGAGGCCAGTAAGGGGCAATGAGACTCAATTTGGCTCTCAAAACGGTAGCTTTCTGGATAACCTGAGGGATCAGAGGAAATGGAGGGAAGGCATAAAGAAGTCCCTGGGGCCAATCCTGGGTCAGAGCGTCTCTGGGGGGATGGCCTGATAGAGGGAAGAGGCTGAAGAAGTCTGGACATTTGCTGTTTTGGGGAGTAGCAAAAAGATCGCAACATGGACGACCCCATTCCAGAAAAATCTCTTCCGCTATAGATTGCTTGAGAGACCACTCGTGAGGCATGAGAATAGCTCTGCTCAATCTGTCCACTACAATGTTGGTTTTCCCAGGGATATGCGTTGCTACCAGAAACCGATGAGAGGAGATCGCCCATTGCCATAGTCTGAGCGCTTCTCGACACAAGGGGTAGGACTTGGTTCCGCCCTGTTTGTTGATATACCAAACTACAGACATGTTGTCTGTGTGGACTGCAATTGTCCCTACGGGAAGAAAGTCGTTGAGGGCTTGCAACGTTAAAAGCACTGCTCTCATCTCCAGGACATTTATGTGCAGATGGTACTCGAACGGCTGCCACATCCCATGAACCATCCTGCCCTGATAATGACCCCCCCACCCGATCAGGGAGGCATCCGTGGTGACAGTGGCTATCGGGGATGGGGGTACAAAGTACCTGCCTTGGTGAACCTGAGGAGATGTGATCCACCAAGCAAGATGCTCTTTGCATGTCTGTGTCACCAGAATCTGGTGACGCATTGGAAGTTGCTGGTATGACCATTGTGTGAACAGCATCCACTGAAGAAGGCGCATGTAGAATCGAGCCAGGGGAAGAAGAGTAATGGCCACAGCCATGAGACCTAATACCTTTAGAACCATTCTGGCCTGTACTTTCTTGTTGGCCAGAATGATCTTGACATGACTCTGAATGTCTGAAACTCTTTGATCTGTAAGGGTAGCTGACATCCGAACAGTGTTTAAGTTTGCCTATGAAGGTAATAGACTGGCAGGGCGATAAGGATGACTTTTCAAAGTTGATTGAGATGCCCAAATGAGAACAAAGGTTTATTGTGTAATCCCTGGCTTGTATAAGCTGATGCCTGGTGGAGGCTGACAGGAGCCAGTCGTCGAGATACGGAAACACCTGGAATCCTTGACGTCTCAGGTGAGCCGTGACCACTGCCATGCATTTGGTGAACACTCTGGGGGCTGTAGTGAGACCAAAGGGCAGGGCTCTGAACTGGAAATGACTGGACCCCAGCTGAAAGCGGAGAAATCTCCTGGAGCGTCTGTGAATTTTGATGTGATAGTACGCATCCTGAAGATCTATTGAGCACATCCAGTTGTCCTTCTGTAAGAAGGGCAGAATTGACTGAAGAGTGACCATTCGGAATCTTGTCTTCCTGACAGACTTGTTGAGTCTGCTGAGATCCAATATTGGTCTCCAGTCTCCCGTCTTTTTGGGGACCAAAAAGAACCTTGAGTAGATTCCGGGCTCTGAATGGTCTATTGTAACTGGCTGAATGGCTCTCTTTTGCAGTAGTTTTGAGACTTCTAACTCTGCAATTTCCCTTAGACCGGGTGGTACATCTGGAAGGGAATTTGAGGGGAAGGGACTTTCCTCGAAAGGAATTATGTAACCCTTGGATATGATCGACTGTACCCATCTGTCTTGAGTGAGGGAATGCCAGGCTTCTGGGTACAGTGATAATCTTCCCCCGACTGCCTCCAAGGAGGGACAGCCGGGCAACATCTCAGGGATGCTGAAAGGGCTTGTCAGTCTGTTTCCCTGGTTTTTCGGACCCCTCTGCCTCTAGAGCGTCTGTTGTTGTTACCCCTCTGCCTCTAGGGGTAAACTGACCACGTGAATCCGGCGTGACTCCTTGGGATTTACGGAACCACATTTTCCCACCTTTCTGTCCTCTGGGATAAGGTCTAGAAGGGGTGGAAAAACGGACTCCAACAGCAGAAAGAGTCTTGCCGTCCTGTTCGCACCTGGTCAAGTTTCCTTCACCTGAGGGCCAAACAAAGCTGACCCATCAAAGGGAGAATTTGTGAAGGACGCCTTAAAGGGATCCGCAAAATCACATAGCCGCATCCAGGCTTGGCGTCTAAGAGCCACACCTGTACCTGCGGCTCTACTCGCTCCATCCGCAGCATAAGATATTAGCCGCATGGAGGAGTTTGCAATGGAATTGAGGGTTCCTAGCTGCGAAGCAATTTTTTCTTGAGCCCCTGCAGCTGTAGGATCCTGAACTACTTCACCCAGCTCCTTAAGGATATCCCTCTGGAGTCTGGTGAAGTGACATAGGTAATTCAGCGAACGCATAGCAAAGGTCGCTGAGGAAAACATCTGCTTACTGTACCTATCCATGGTCCTAGAGTCCTTATTAGGAGGATGGACGGGCACGGAAGGATCTGCAAGTTCCTTTTTGGTGGCCGCAGCCACCACCATGGCATCAGCGGGGACACCCTTAGTGAGGAATTGCTTGTCACACGGGGCAGTGATAAATTTTGAAGGCCTCCTAGGGACTGGCTCTACAGAGTCAGGAGCTGCCCACGCCTTTCGTGCAATAACCTGCATAAGGGGGTCGAAAGGCGGAGACACCCAGGAGGTGGAGGGCCGAGATCCAAACGCCTCTAGGTATACTGACTCATCCTCAGAGGGATTGTTGGTGGGCCAGTTACCCCTCTGTTTAAGGAGTTCTAGGATGTCTGAGAAGGAGACATCCTCAGAGGGGGATCTAGGGGATCCCTCTGACTCATCAAAGTCAGTATCCGATATGACAGACTCGGGGGAGTCTACATGCTTCCTCTTACAAGTCCTCTTCCTAGGAGGATCTCCCGAAACATCAGGAGAATCCTCGGAAGAGGGGGAAATTCCCAATGGGGAAACCTGAGGCGGAGGATCTCTGGGTCCTGTAGCAAGAGAAGTGGCAGAGATGTCAACAGGTACTATAGAGGGAGGAGCTACGGGAACAGACTGCTGACTGATACCAGTGGCCAGCACACTCTTCATCACCTCGAATGCTCCCCTCCCAGGCAGGTCTGAGAGAACCCGTTTCGAAGAACTAGGAACTCCAGGGACCACCGAAAGGGAAGTCTCCGAGGCAGATGTCGGAGCCGAGCTCACCAAGGCCGAGGCTCCAAGGGGAAGAGCGGGTTCGGACAAGGGTCCGATGCCACTCACCCCCTCGGAGGAGACCATGGAAGCCCGACCACCGAATCCCTCTAAGGAAGGTCTCGAAGAGGAGATAAGAGTAGAGGCTGAAGGAACAGAAGGGGGTATCCGTCCTCCAGCCGTAGCAGTAACCATTCCCGAAGACTCCAACTCCAAGCTCTGGGGTAGAGTTGAAGGAGGAACTGTAACGGAGTGTGGACCCACAGTCGTCTGTTGAGACGGACTATGTAACATTTGGGCCAGTACCTGTGACTTAAGTAATCTACTGACCACTCTCTCTAGGTCATGATCTGACAGTCTGGATGACCTTGAAGATCGGCTCCGATGGCTCCGTTCCGAAAGAAGAGGTGAAGCCGGAGCCGAAAGTATCGGCTCCAAGGAAGGAGACCTCGACCTCTCAATGGAATGAGCCATCGGAACCGATACAATAGATCCTGTCGGAGCCGACTTCTCGGAGCCGACAGGAAGCCTCGATGTATCGGCTCCAGCCGGAGCCGATACAGCCACCAAAGTAACGGTGTCGGAGCCGATCGGGGCCGACACCGATGCCTGTGCCACATGGGGGTCGGAACCGATCGGAGCCGACACCGAAGTGGTCGATGCAGATTCGGCACCGATAGCCATCGGTGCCGAAGGCTTTGTTAAGCCAGAATCGGCTCCAGCCGGAGCGATCTCGACTGAACGAGTCGGAGCCGAGGCCGCAGGCTTAGACACAGAAGCCTGGGCCTTGGAAGATTTAGCTGATTTTGATGGAGCTGACTTAGCCGGAGAGCCCTCCGGCTTAAGAAGGCCCCTAAGTATCAGCTTGTTGCGTCTTTCCTGCAGGACTCTCTGGCTGAAGGAATGACAAATAGCACAGGAGTCCTGCAGGTGAAGAGGCCCCAGGCAATACAGGCAAGAAGTGTGACCGTCTGTCAGAGACATCTTCTGACAGCACGAGTCACACTTCTTAAAACCTGAGACCCTCTCCTTTGACATGGTGCTGCACAAAAAACACACACACACCAGTCAAAAATTTAAATTAAAGAAAATACCAAAAGGTATTCCTAAAACAAACACACACACACCCTAACAGGGAGGGGATGGGATGGGTAAAGTTTGACTAAAAAATCTTAAAAGAGACAGGGATTTTCTGTCAGGAAATCTAAATAATAAACTTATAACTAACAATAAAGGGTTTTTTTAACAAAAAGGGGCTTTAATATCAATAAAGTGAATCACTTACCAGGAGCTGGTAAAAGGAGGACCTCATAAGCGAAGCGGCAAACGAGATCTGGGTACTTACCGCCTTGCATCATGGGATATGGGGCTGCCTCGAGCTGGTAAAAGTGACTCTCGTGCTTAGCAAGTGCCGAGTCGGAGCCGAGGGATCGGCTCCGAACCCATCAAGCAAGAATGAAGGCGAGATTGACAACTTAACATTGATCTTTTTTATTAAGAGCATGCCCCTGCACTAACAGAAAGGGTTCTGTCAGTGAGCCAGTCTGGTATCCAGCATGTTACACAGGGATTTACATTTAGTTTGATTAGCTTGAATATAATTTCCTAATGTGGGATGGTATAAATGCTTTCACCAGGTTAAGATAAGCACTGTGCACTGATTAATCTGCATCCATTGCATTAATGACTTGTTCAATGAAGCCAACTAGGTTTAGGAGTCAAACTCTACTTTAAAACAAAAACAAATTCACTTGGGTCAGAGGACTGTAAGCTGATGATGTCCCTTTAATTACTTCTTTAATGATGCACTTCATTGCCTTATAGATAAGGCTTGTTAGGCTTATAGGTCTATAGTTATCAAAGTCATGGGTGGTCATCCATTATGAAGTGAGAAACTGACAGCAGATGTTTATCATACTGATCACTGCTGCAGTAGTTTTAGCTATGTAGGTTATATCCTGCCAACAATATAACAGCCAGCCAGCTTCAAAAGCATCAGAGCATGTTCCAAGTGCTCAGAGTGTCTGGCAGCTTGAAATGAGCTGACTAAAAGACATGTTTGGGTGCCGAGCCCTTTAAAAGCTTTACTGCGTCTTAAGATTATGCCCTCTTAGGCTTTTGAGTAACAACGGTCAGTGTGGGCTGTTCCTTTAATGGGGAAAAACTTCCATTCAATATCTTTTCTTTATTATTAATACTTCTCTCTTCAGGAAAGTTAATTTAAAGCTAGGAATTTATGTTTTAAGAGACTCTCATGAGACTATACTGTACTTTTAGTCAGAGGGGCTCTTTTTCATCTAAATTGAAAGATTGTTTAAAGTAACTGAAAGCCATTTTTAAGTGGAGAAATTGTGTTTGTTTTAGTATGTGGGGCTAGCAAAGTGCCTTAGAGTACTTCTTTTGGTATTTATCTGTGAAAAAAGTGACTTTTAGTTTTTACTGGCATTTGCTCTGCATTTTTTCCAGGAAAAAGGCATTACTTTTGGCTTGACCATGGAACAATTTGTCAGTCCCATCACTGGTCCTTCTTCCAGCCACAAAAAGGAAAAGTTACACAAATAGCCTTTTCCATCACAGCAGGATAGCAATTTTCCTCAGCCACAGGTGAGTAACTCTGCTGTGGCCATTAGTTGTACCTCACATCACTCATCTTTTGCCCCAGATCCCACTGCTAGGGCACCTAACTCCACTATGGATTTGGGTTAGCCACATCATCTGCACTTGTTGAGGTCCCCTCAGTGGGCAAAGGAGAGGCACATCTGTCAGTCCTGGGATTCTGAACATAGACGAGTTCATTGATTTGTCAGAATGTTGCACCCAACCCGGGGGAAGCTGCTGCTGACATTAATAACAGTGCTGGACCCATTTTTCCTGTCAAAAAGAATCAGAAAATTAAACATGGATCTACACCTCCTCAAGAGTAGTGTCCTGGGCAGGGTTGCCAGATTTCCGACTGACCAGGTAGAAACAAACAAAGTGAAGAGTAAAAAAAAAAAAAAGGTCTTCCACACTAGGGTAATGCGGAACATCAGAGTTCCGCATTAAACAAAAGTAGCTCTGTGTTTATTTTTTATTTCATTGGCCCAGGCCAATCAAAAATAAATAAACACGGAGCTGCTTCTGTTTAATGCGAAACATCGTAGCTCTGTTTTGCGATTTTTTGATTGGCCTGTATACCAGTATAGGGGCCAATCAAAAATCGCTAAACACGGAGCTACTTCTGTTTAATGAGGAACTGCGATGTTCCGCATTAAACACAAGATGCTCTGTGTTTAGTGATTTCTGATTGGCCCGTATGCTGGTATATGGGCCAATCAAAAAAAAACAAAGTGGAGGCTGCCCGGGATTTAAACCGGCAGTGCGGGACTCGGGATCAGGCTGCTGATCTCAGGACAGTCCCGCCCAAATAGGGACGTCTGGCAACCCTGGTCCCAGGGTTTAATTCAAAATATTAATCCTTCTTATGCAGTAGATTGTGGTAAAAGTATAAGGGATACCTTCCTTCCTGAAGATATTCAAGATTATCTGGATAGGAGGATGAAGAGACAGTTACAGGAGTTTCTTGTCAGATTTCTGATTCAGACTCAGAGAAGTGCTTAGGTTCTGACTCTTCCTTTAGGAGAATTCTTTTTCTCTGTGACTATTTCTACAATGTGCTACTGTTTTCAGTGGGAGAACACTGAGGTTTCTCAGTCCCTCGGGAAAATACTATGAGCTGTCACAGAAGGAATTTCCAAAACCTGCACCAGTTCTTTTGATTCTGTTAGATTTGGCAGATGTGTGCATTACTGCCTGCAATTTTCCTGACAGTCAGCCAGCTGCCCCTAAAGTGGCAGGTATGTTGTATCAAATTCTTCAGTCTTTTAAGTTTTTATGCACTCTACCCAAACCTGATCCAGTTTTAATTCCTCCCTCTACTGCTAAACCCTTAATTATCTCAAACCCTACTTTTTCTTATAAGGATGGAAAGATTACTATTAAGTATGGGAAAAAAAGTATATGCTTCTGCAACTTTGATTTTCAGAATATTTAATTGTCAGGCTCATATGTTAACGTCTGTTCTGACTAATTGTGTATGAGGAATGCTTTATCTGCAGTTTCTGTTTGCTAAGAAAGATGTGCTTTAACTAGTTTAATTTCTTTTATTGTTCAAGTCACTACTCATTGTATATAGCATGCATATGACTCTGTTATCACTTCAAAGTGCACTGTTTTAAGGAGGTTTGCATGGCTGCAATCTCATAGCCTCCCAGGTGATGTTAAAAATGAGATTTTAAACTCTTCTTTGGTTAGAGATTTAGTTTTTAGCCCTCTGCTACAGAAGTGACCAAAAAAGTGCGATGATGTAGCTATGCTGATACAGGGAATCTCTTTAAGATTTTTCAGCTCTCCTTTTGCATGTTTTCCAATGTGATTTTCTAACTCCTCATCCCACTTTTGTAAGAAACAAAATGAACAGTCTCAACAAAATACAGATAAGCTGCTACTTTAAAAGAAATGATAAAGGGTTTCCAAGAAGAATTCTGGAAACTCCCCAAAACAAAGACAGTCCAATAGTCAGAATGACTATTTAAGAGTCTTTGTTTCTGCCTCTTTCCCTGGCAGCCAGTTTTTTCCAGCATGTCTGGATCTTTATTCTTTTTGGCAACAGATAATTTCAGCAAATAGTTGCTAAAGATCATTCATTGAGGTTAAAGATGTCAGTGTGAAGAAATTCCTTCTTTTGGAGGCGGTATTTCCTCATTCCTCCTGACCATACTCTTGTTTCTACCTGTCTTGCATCACATGCTGTTCTAAGGGGTGATAGAACCAGTTTGTGTGTGTGTGTGTGTGTGTGTGTGTGTGTGTGTGTGTGTGTGTGTGTGTGTGTGTGTGTGTGTGCCAAAGAAAGAAAATACTTGGAAACCAGTTTTGGATCTTTCTTTCCTAAACCTGTTTGTGATAGATCCCAAAAGCAAAATGATGTCACTTCACAACATGGAAACTTTAAGTCCTTGTTCAGATTTTCTTGTAACATTAGATTTAACAGATACTTATCATCAAATTCTTATTCATCTAGATTCTAGTCACTTCTTAAGGTTCTCTGTGGCTGGATCACATTATCAGTTCTCTGCCTTAGCCTTTGAACAATCCACTGCACTAAGAGTGTTCATCCCCCCAATATCTTAGGCAAATTTCAAACCAAACACTGGACCACCAAAGAAAACCAAATACACTGCTTGGGGGAATTCTACTGTTGGCACCTGTTGCTCCCTAATGGAACTTTTGTTGGATAACAATTTCTTTATTTTCAACAGAAAGATTTACAGACAGCTTAAAGGGGTAGCAATGGGTGCCGCTGTAGCTCCAGCATTTGCTGGACTGGTAATGGGATGGTGGGAAAAATAAATCCTACCCTCCATTGGTGGGAAAAATAAATCCTACCCTCCATTAGTTCTTTTTCTGACATTTTGTTCTATGGTCGTTACATAGATGATTTGTTTTTCATTGTCAAAGGTTCTGCAAATAATTACAATACAGTATTGGCAGAACTAAATAGTAGTTGTGAGTTTCTCAAATTCGCACTTAGTAGTTTTGGTCACAGAGTTAATTATCTAGATGTATGGCTGGAATGGGATTTTGACATCCGACAATTTACAAGTAGAATTTATAGGAAGAATACTTATGTTAATAACTACTTACATTTTTGTAGTAATCATCACATGCACATTAAGAAAAATGTTTCTAAAGGTCAATATATAAGAGCATCCCCGATGACAACAAATGACAAAGTATTTTTGGAAGAAATTGATTTCATTACTAATTTATTTTGTGAAAGAGGCTATCCCAAGGCACTGCTGCAGGAAATCAGAGCTGATATTATTAATAGAAGGAAAACTGTATTTTTACCTGTTTTGTCAATCGGCTTACGGGGGCAAATCTTGACAGGTCAACAAGAAAGTAACACTATTTGAAATATGACATCATCTATCCCTAGATGTATAATCGACATGTGTATTGACAGTAATCATATTAAAAAAGTGATTAGAAATAACTGGAAGATCATTCTTGTTAACAATGATTTAGTTAGTACCTTAGACAATGCACCTAGTTCTGTTTCAAAAAAATCTAATACTATTAAGAACATGTTAGAGAAAAATGACAATCTGATAACTGCACCTGTATCAAATAAAACCAATGGTATGTTCAAATGTTTTGGTTGTAATATGTGTAGGTACATTCAGGAAGGCCCTTTTATTAACTTGCTTCACTTGGACAGAACTATTAGTGTAAAAGGCAGGTTTAATTGTAATTCATCTAACATAGTTTACATTGCATCATGCTCAGGTTGCACTGCATTTTATGTAGGTATAACCACTATTATACAACGACCCCCCCATTAATATTCCAAAATGTGCATGCTGATTGGTCAGCGTGCACATTGTAAATCAAAGACTTATACTAATGAAAAAAGCACGAAAGTCCACGGTGTCCTTGCTCCAGCAGTAAAAAAATGCAAATCAGCTTAAGATCTTAACGCAATTTTATTATTGTCCACAAGCGTTTTCGCCACTCACAATGTAGTGGCTTCTTCAGAGAAATCTAATTACAATTGCCACAATAAGATACACTTATTTAAAACATTTGAAAAGGAAGTGATGTCACACAACGTAAAAAACTTTTAAACTAATAATTCTACTTGTCTATAAATCTATATTCCAAAAATAACCATAAAAAACCATGGAAACATAAAATCATTAAAAACTGCAACGTTAAAAATACAAAACAGTATTAAATGCTCCATGAGAAAAAAATGTATTAAACAAATACACCGGTAAAAGTACACTAAACTACAACAACATGTAGTTCTCAGCCAACTAAATGTACTTAATAACACATATGGAATAGTATATGGAATGAGATACTACAAACCTACTTAGCGCTTTACCCCAAATTGACACGGGGAAAATATAAAAAAATTACTTTAGATCCCTAAATCAATAAAAATACAAAAAGCAATAAGCAATACAACTGTACACAGAGAGAGATATACTTCATATATTTTACATGTCTCCTACCCACAGTGCACAGTAGTAGTTCTAAAGTAAAAAAAGGGAGGGGGGGTAGTTTTGTAGAATATATTATTATTGTCAGTAAACTTACTCAAGCCCCTAAATCTACACCCTTAAAAGTACAACAAAATCATACATAAATAAACACATTAATTTATAGATTAGATAGAACCCATTACCTCAAATAACTCCTCATTTTCAATACTGCAGATATATTGCAGTTTTCATTAAGACCCGGATGCCGAAAAGCATCCGTTCTAAATTGCCACTCCAATTCACGGGTTTCAAGTAAAAGTGGAATAGGGCCCCCCTGGTGATTGGCTTGTACCTGATCAATGGCCATAAATGAAAAACTGTGACCAGGATAACTAATAGTATGCTTGGCTAGTGCGTTAACGTCCTTCCTCTTTTTGATCGCGTAAATATGTTCGTAAATACGATCACGTATCCTGCGATCGGTCTTTCCTATATAAAAGGAAGGACAACAGTCACACAAAGCCACGTAGATAATTGATCTACTCTCACAGTTCAATGGGAATTGAATAACATATTTTTTATCACCTATATTAAAAGTTTGGCCTGATCTAACTTTATGGCACCAGTTACAGAAGCCACAGGGGTACATACCAGTCCATTTATTAAAAACCTTACTAGAGAAATCTCTTTGTAACAGTTCTTTAAGGTTACTGTTCCTTTTAAAAACAAAGTTGGGAACCTGACCTAATTTCTCAGTAAGTGTTGGACTACTCAAGATAAAATGCCAATTCTTCCATATTGTTGAAACAATTACATTAGAATCCAATCTATAAGTGGTAACATAACTTAATGAAAAGTCATGTCCAGTATTTGTACTCAAATTGGCCACTGATAGGTTGAGATTACAGTTAGATGGAAGTTCCATCTCCAAATTTGAAGAAGGGTCCATTGTTAATTTACCCTGGGATAAAATGGCCTTATAAAAGCCATTCATCCTCTTTGTATCAACTTCCAAAACCAACTCATCCACAAGTTGTTTCGGGTAACCTCTGTTTAGAAACATACAAACCAACAGGTTACAAGGAAAGCATCACCACTGACATCCTTCAATAATTTCACGTCCAAATAGTCAATATCAGATGTAGAAAACTTGCACGTGAATTTTAGGAAGTCAGTAGTACTATTCAATGTGTCAACAAAAAAACTGTCTTCAATGCTATCCCCTCTAAAAAGAAGGAAAATGTCATCGAGAAATCTCGTATAGTATTGTACAAATCGCATCAAGTCTGGTGAAGAAAAAAGAAAATGCTTTTCCCAGTACCCCATAAAGAATTTAGCCACAGAAGCTCCACAAGGGGAGCCCATAGCAACTCCATGTTTCTGCAGGAAGTACTTTTTATCAAAAGTAAAAAAGTTGGATGACAAGACAATATCCAAGATTTCAGTGACAAGGTCAACCTCTATTTTTGGGGCTCCAAAATCAATGAGCATAAGTGCTATCCACTCCAGTGCTTCTTGATGTGGAATGGAGGTGTACAAGTCCACCACATCGACAGTGAGAAAGTTATCAACACTGTCGTATGGTAGACTGCTAACACTTTCCAAGAAGGACCAAGAGTCTTTGCATACACCAGGAAGAAATCTTAAATATTTGGACAAAATTTTATTGGTGATGCTTTCATCTCAAGAGTTTATAGAAAACCAACGTACTGCAATTCTTTCCTTCATTTCTCTAGCCATCACCCTTTTAAACAAAAAAGGTCTATTGTAAAGGGTCAATTGGTTAGAGCGGCGAGAATGTGCAGTACTTTGGAAGATTTCCGCAATGAGTGTAACCTGTTGGTTAGTACGTTTCTAAACAGAGGTTACCCGAAACAACTTGTGGATGAGTTGGTTTTGGAAGTAGACACAAAGAGGATGAATGGATTTTATAAGGCCATTCTATCCCAGGGTAAATTAACAATGGACCCTTCTTCAACCTTGGAGACGGAACTTCCATCTAACTGTAATCTCAACCTATCAGTGGTCAATTTGAGTACAAATACTGGACACGACTTTTCATTAAGTTATGTTACCACTTATAGTTTGGATTCTAACGTAATTGTTTCAACAATACGGAAGAATTGGCATTTCATTTTGAGTAGTCCAACACTTACTGAGAAATTAGGTCAGGTTCCCAATTTTGTCTTTAAAAGGAACAGTAACCTTAAAGAACTGTTACAAAGAGATTTCTCTAGTAAGGTTTTCAATAAACGGACTGGCATGTACCCCTGTGGCTTTTGTAGCTGGTGCCATAAAGTTAGATCAGGCCAAACATTTAATATAGGTGATAAAAAATATGTTATTCAATTCCCATTGAACTGTGAGAGTAGATCAATTATCTACGTGGCTTTGTGTGACTGTTGTCCTTCCTTTTATATAGGAAAGACCGATCGCAGGATACGTGATCGTATTTATGAACATATGTACGCGATCAAAAAGAGGAAGGACGTTAACGCACTAGCCAAGCATATTATTAGTCATCCTGGTCACAGTTTTTCATTTATGGCCATTGACCAGGTACAAGCCAATAACCGTGGGGGCCCTATTCCACTTTTACTTGAAACCCGTGAATTGGAGTGGCAATTTAGAACGGATGCTTTTCGGCATCCGGGTCTTAATGAAAACTGCAATATATCTGCAGTATTGAAAATGAGGAGTTATTTGAGGTAGTGGTTTCTATCTAATTTATAAATTAATGTGTTCATTTATGTATGATGTTGTTGTACTTTTAAGGGTGTAGATTTAGGGGTTTGAGTAAGTTTACTGACAACAATAATATATTCTACAAACCTACCCCCCCCCCTTTTTTTCTATTTTAGAACTACTACTGTGCACTGTGGGTATGAGACATGTAATATATATGAAGTATCTCTCTCTGAGTACAGTGGTATTGTTTTTTGTATTTTTATTGATTCAGGGATCTAAAGTAATTTTGTTACATTTTCCCCGTGTCAACTTGGGGTAAAGTGTTAAGTAGGTTTGTAGTTTCTCATCCCCTATACTATTCCATATGTGTTATTAAGTACAACATTTAGGAGGCTGAGAACTACATGTTGTTGTAGTTTAGTGCACTTTTATGGGTGTATTTGTTCAATACACTTTTTCTGCTCATAGAGCATTTAATACTGTTTTGTATTTTTAGCGTTGCAGTTTTTAATGATTTTATGTTTCCATGGTTTTTTATGGTTATTTTTGGAATATTGATTAATAAATGAGTAGAATTAACAGTTTAAAAGTTTTTTTACGTTGTGTGACATCACTTCCTTTTTGAATGTTTTAAATAAGTGTATCTTATTGTGGCAGTTGTAATTAGATTTCTCTGAAGAAGCCACTACATTGTGAGTGGCGAAAACGCTTGTGGATAATAATAAAATTGCGTTAAGATCTTAAGCTGATTCGCATTTTTTACTGCTGGAGCAAGGACACCGTGGACTTTTGTGTTTTATTGGTTTTACGTCTGCGTTCCTCAACTAATGAAAAAAGGCCCGGTCGTCCGGATGTTTTCCATTAGTATAAGTCTTTTTTTTTTTTTACAGCAACGGAGAAAGCAAGATCTCCATTGCTTTTTAGAAACTGTCTTGCTATGTTCAAGGAGTTTAACATAGCGAGACAGCTTTAAAAAAAATAACGGAGATCTTCCTTTCTCAGTTGCTTTTTTTAAAGCTGCCTCGCTATGTTAAATGGGTTTAACATAGCGAGACAGCGTTAAAAAAAGCAATGGAGATTCTCTGTTGCTTTTTTTAAAAGCTGTCTCGCTATGTTAAACTCCTTTAACATAGCGAGACACTTTGTAAAAAGCAACAGAAATCTTGCTTTCTCCGTTGCTTCCACCCACAACTCTGATGTACTGTGTAAGCATACGCATGCACAGTATATCAGAACTGCCATAGAATACATAACAGCTGCAGAAGGGCAGCACGGAGGCATTGTACAATGCCATTATTTAAGAAAAGTAAGTATTTTTTTTCTTAAATAATGTCATTGTATAATAGCAATAACCCACTTCTGGGTGTGGGTAATGCTGGATTTACCCACGGTTGTCTTTGTTTCGCCACTCAGGCTTCGCCCTCGTGACCAAACCACACCAACCGTGGGTAAATCCAGCATTACTCACACTCAGGCATGGGTTATTGCTTAAGGAATCTTTGTACAAGAATAAGGGAACATTACTACGCAGTTAGAACTAAAGATCATAACAATGCTCTATTCAAATACTCTACCATCTGTAGTTCATATAAAAAAATTATGTTTAGTGTCTTAGAACAAGTTGATAAAGACATTAGAGGTGGTAATATTAGAAATAAAGTTGAAGGAAAAGAATCATTGTGGCAGCTTAGATTAGATACAGATAAGTTTCCTGGATTAAATGAATTTATCAATATCAGATGTATTTTAACATAAGGTAATTAACATCTAATTTTATATGTAAGTAAAGTATTGGAGTCTACATATTTAATTTTAATTTATCTTTAAATAATGTGTATATTTTATTATTGTATTAAATGTATTTAGTTTATGTTTGAGAGCACACACAGTATGTTTAATATTAAGTATTGTTTCAGTTGCAATGTTATATTACTTTAAATTAGTAAGCACAGTGGAGTAGGTTATTGTTCTACAATTAGTCTAATTGTTTTATTAATATATAATTAAGCATGGGAGGGACATGATATATTTGTATTTAAACTTGTGAAAAGTTTGTATTGATTTATTCTGAAGAAGTCTTTCAACGAAAGCGGTAAGTAAAAGGTTTTTACACATAAACATCTTGGCTGGTTTTCTCTGCTGGTCCAGCATTTGGTTTGTAGTTTCTTGTTCACCGGTGGCCATTTTTTCATAGATCTTAGGCAAATTTCTGCTGGTCAGTCACAAGCCATAGCTAATGAGACTAACCCAATCATTGAAGTAGATAGATAGACGGATAGATAGATAGATAGATAGATAGATAGATAGATAGATAGATAGATAGATAGATAAATCGATAGATAGATAGATAAAATATTTGCTTAGACACATGATGATTACCTTGTTAAATTCTTAAACCTACCAGTAAGAGGAATATGCTTCTTCTCTGGGACATCACACAAGACTTTGAATGGAAGAATCACTTTACAAACAATGGTTACATACATCGATTCTTAGATTTTATCAACAAATATCACTTGGAAGAAGTTGCAGAGACTCCCACCAAGTTAAACTATATTTGATATTGTTTCATAGGTTCATAGGTTTATACTAGGCTATCTGCCCTAAGGCATTTATAAGCCTAGCCCAAAGTTTTGTGGCTTATGTTAAAAAATACTGTGCCCATTAGTTTGTTGTGCCTCTGTCCAGCAGTGACACAGAGATGATTCCTGGGGTAAACCTACGATCTCCCATCCACCGGTCAAGATTTCTCTTGAACAGAGCAAGCGAGTTGGTCTGCCTCACATGGACCGGGATTTTATTCCACAGCATAGGGAGTCTCTGGGTGACAAATCTATCCCTCCAGCATGTCCTATTTATATCCGTGCTAAGGTTTAAGTTGCTTGCTCTAGTGGATCTGGTAGATTTGGATTTTTTGAGGTGGAGCATGTCCATTAATTCCGGGTTGGACATGGCCTTGTATGTCAGGCACAAGTCACCTCTGAGCAGGCGGTATGCGACTGAATAGAGCTGGAGTTTCTTCAGTCTGGCAGCATATGACAGATTTTGGAGTCCCTTTATCCTTTTGGTGAGGAACTTTTGGGGTCTCTCCAATTGCTGCAGGTGTTGGGTGAGATACATCCCGAATGGGGCATTGTACTCGATCATTGGTCTGATAAGTGAAGAGTACAGGGGAACAATGACCTCACTTGATCTGGATGTGAATCCCTTCATGATCAGGTGGGCGATGTAGAAGGTCTTTCTAACCACTTTAGCAATGTGAGTGTCAAAAGAAAGGCCACTGTCAACCTGGGTCCCCAGGTCCCTGATAACCTCTTCTGTGCTTAATGGATTGCCACCTATATGGTAGCTTGGGGTTACCTTGTTTTTCCCGAAGGGTATGACTATACATTTTTTGGCATTTTACTTCAGGCCATGGCTCTGGCACCAGCTATCAGTTTCCGTGAGACCCCTCTGAAGGATATCTGTGTCCAATGTACTTTCCACTATGGCGCCCAGTTTGCAGTCATCTGCAAACTTTGTCAGCCATAGTCCTCCTATGTTTGCCTGTACTTCTGAGAAGTAGATGCCGAACAACAGGGGGCCAAGGACTGAGCCCTGTGGGACACCACTTGTGACCGGCTTGCAGTCTGACATGGCACCAGCAACTCTAACCCTGTGGGTTCTGTCCTTTAGCCAGTTTGCAACCCATCTTGTGACATATGGGTTTACATTTAAGCTGGTAAGTTTCTCTATGATACCCGAGTGGGGTATTGTGTCGAAAGCTTTTGCAAGGTCAAGGTAGGCTGTATGGACTGCCTTTCCCTCATCAATGGCCTTGGTGACTGTTTCGAAGAAGTTGACCAAGTTCAAAAGGCATGTTCTGCCCTTGACAAAGCCAAACTGGGTCAGGTCCAATGTCTGCAAGTCCCCTATGTCTTTGTTTATGAGTTCCATTATGATCCTCTCCATAGTTTGCAGACCAGGCTTGTTAAGCTTATGGGGCGGTAATTAACAGGGTCCATAGAGGCACTGCCTTTGTGGAGTGGGACCACAGTTGCCATACGCCACTCCTTGGGCACGTATCCTGTGGTAAGGCTAAGATTAAACAGCTGCCTTATATGCGGGTTTAGTTCCTCGATGAGTTCATGCAGCACACAGCCGGGGACACCATCCGGTCCCATTGATGCTGTGTTTTTAGCTTTAGAGAGAGCAGCTTTCACCTGCGCATTTGAGATGTCTGGGAGGCTACACTCCGCTGGGATAGTTATCTCTCCTTTTGGGGGGGAGAGGGGGGGGAGGTTTGCACTGAACCTGTCTGCCAGTATGTTGGCAATGTCTGTGGGTTCAGTGATTTTTGTATCATTTTGGACTAATTCTGCTCATATCTGGGAGTTTCCACCCAGGTTTCTAACATAGCTGAAGAAGGCCTTATGATTGTCTTTTGAATCTATGGCAATTTTTCTCTCAAAATTGGCCTTGGATGATTTTATGAGTGCTCGTATTTTTTTACTAATAATGATCAAGGGTGTCTTCTCTTTTATGGATTTTGCTCTATCATGTAACAGCTTTCTCCTCTTATTGTAAAGTTTGTTTATGGCTGGGGTCCACCAGACTGGACGTTTGCCCTTGGTGGAAAGAGTCTTGGTTTTAATAGGGATTGCCTGATCCATGCAGTCCTGGAGGTGTTCGTAGAAGGCATTTGTAAGGGCTTCCGCAGCTTGGGTTGTGGTTTCCACTGGCTCAGGGGCCTTGAAGGATACCACACCACTCTTGAGTAGTGTGAAGTTTGCTTTAGAGAAGTTCTTCACTGTGGTCTTTTTTGTTTGGGGTGGGGTGGGATGTGGATTTCCAGTGAGATAAGTTTGTGATCTGATCTCACCAATGAGGGATATACTTCCGGTGTGGAGCATTTTGTCCCCATGTTTGTGATGATGAGATCTAGTATATTTTCTCCTCTTGTGGGAACGGTGACTAGTTGTTCCATGGCATTTGAATTTATGAACTCCAGGAACCTTTGGGCTAGAAAGTTGGGGCTTGAGTAATGTTCCCAGTCTATATTCGGGTAGTTGAAGTCACCCAATATAATGGTGTTTGGAGATACATTTATACCCTCCAGTGTCTTCAGGAAGGCTGTGTGGGGTTCCTGAGTTTGAGAGGGTGGCCTGTAGCATGCTACAAATTGTAGAGCAGTTTTGCCTATGGTTAATTGCACCTGGATGGTTTCCGATGCTTCGTGCGTTGCCACCAACCTGGAGGTGTGGGTATCCTTGATGAATATGGATACACCCCCTCCTTTTGTGGTGTGATCTGGGTTGCTCCACTGTCATTGCTTTCCCTAAATATAATCCCTCATCTTGTTGATCAGACTATAACTCTGCCCTGCTCATTGTCTGTGTCAGTTCTAATCTTGTCAGGAGCAACTTTTACTTTCTTGTGTTTAGGGAAATGACAACTACAGAATGAGCAATGTCAGCTTTGCCTCCCCAAACATGGCCAAAGAAGACAGTATAATATTTGTTTGTTTCATCCTTAGTGATGACATCACCAAGTAGGGAAAAATCAGCAAGAAATCTCCATGGAAAAGCTTTAGTGATTTGTTGAAATACGGATCAATAGCACACTCTCTTGCTATTTTCTCATGAAAATCAGGATGATTATCACTAAGAGAATTTAGTAAGAAACAGAAGTTCAGGAAGTCTCTTAAACTACTCAGATGATGTCAGGGAAACTATATCAATCAGAGAGATGTGACTCACATTTTCATTTTTATCAGCTGTTTCATTATTTTTTCCACTGGTCACACTGATGGAATAAAAAGAAATAGACTGTTGGAAAATCTGGGGATAGATATCTAGTAATACTGTGTTAGGAAAATAGTAACTTCATTGTTGCAAACTCACAATAAATTGCAAGTATTCTAACAACTAGCTTTAGCAGGCACATCCACCCTGCTAGGAAATATTCTTACTACCCACAAAGTAAGGGGTCTACTTTAGAACAGCGAATGATCAAAAGATCGAACGCTGTTATATTGACCCCTTAAAGTCAAAAACTAAAAAGAGCAAACAACCAGAACAGCGATTTCTTTCCCAGGGAAAGAAATCTCTGGGCTGGCTGTCCCAGTTGTGCCGTTTCCTCCACTGTAGTTCGATTTCGGAGTTGGTATATTTAAGTAGGGGGGGTGGGGGGCACAGCCCCCCACTTAAAATAGTGTTTAGTGTGTTTTATTATTTTTTTTTTTTGGGGGCAGTGATTTCTTTCCCTGGGAAAGAAATCACTGTTCTGGTTGTTCGCTCATTTTAGTTTTTGACTTTAAGGGGTCAATATAACAGCATTCGATCTTTTGATAATTCGCTGTTATAATATAGACCCCAGAGTAAGGAATCCTACTAGTACCACACTAGATGTATTACCATCCTTAATCAAAATCAGGAATACATACTCTGTGTAGCTCTCAGTATTCCAGGGAGCTTCCTACATCCTATAAAGGACAACTTGTCCTATCCAATTCATGTTTTTAAAAGCCTTTTGTGAAAGGCTATGGCCAAAGCCAGTGGTTGATGGCTATAGTGGTTCTTTTCTGCAAAGGTGACTCCTCAGCTGACCCAGATAACTGTATAACATATGCATCTCTTGTACACTGTTTCAAATAATGGAGCTGGTAAAATGTGACAAAGGTGATCTGCATCTTCTAGATATAAATAAATGAAGAGTTCTAAAGGAAAAATCATGCATTTGAGGTCAAGTAATTGAGGTCAAGTAACCATTTTAAGAAGTATCAGCTGTGCAGCATATTTGGACCTCTCCAATGAATATAGCATAGTCTGAATGCAAATGTAACTAAAAGAAATCTGGCAAAAAGAGGAAGGGCAGTTTGTGGGGGTCTAATAAAAGAAAGGAGTGAAAGGCTTACTTTTCCTAATAGTAAAAGCCTGGACTGGATCAAGAAAGGCTTGGTGGTAGAAAAAACAGGTGGGCAATTGTCAAGATGCATACAGCAGATGGGGAATAGTTTTTCAGAAACTTCTGCAGCTCGAATCAAGAAGACCTGAGTCCCCCTACTTCTTTTTATGAAGCCCTATGCAGTTGGGCACAGAGATTACTACTTACTATGGCAGCAGACTCCATTCTGGTGCTTGATGACAGTGTTAGTAGAATCCTCAGTGTAAAGGGCACCACGATAGGATTTGGGCTTGGGAGGAATTCCATTTAACTGACATTTAGCGAGCATCACATCCTGGATTCTGCCAGTAGATTGGACTTGTTTTTAGTTACCTTGGTGACAGGAATACAAGATTGCTCAATAATCCCTTTAGTGTATTCAGACCATTGCATGGTGACATTAACATGGGTGACAATACCATGTACTTTTCACTCAGGCAACACTAGGCTTGACTCTGCTCTTATGAAGCATCTTGTCGCAGCCAGTGCCCTAACAAAATGGGTGGCCACCTTTTGGAAGGAGAGAGAGAGACTAAATGAGATGGTATATGGATAAAGTGGGACATTTTTGAGGATAAGATGCTTGTGTAGACAATGTTAATGCAACATAAAGAGAAACAAAGGATAAGAGAGTAGGCATCCCAGGAGAGATTTCTAATGGATGCTATTGTTAGGTACAAAAGAGAACATTATAAAGGCAGAGCTCTCTATACTGCGATCCTCTGCCTGAAAAGTAGCATTAAAAATGCCAGGCTTCTGGAGCATCATCAATTTTGCGAGAGGGCAAAACTATCATACTGTGCCTTGCAAATATCATCAGTGAAGTTATTGTTCCACCACCTCAGAAAACACAGATAACAACAAGCCATTTATTTATTATTAAATGAACATGAGAAGCTGGTATACTCAGCCAAAGCAATTAATAAGGTTATGGTTATCTTTCATAAAGGGATATATCAGCAGTCTAAGGGGCTTGACCACAGGGCCTTTAGTACTCTGTTCCCGAATGTTATCTGGTGCCAGAGTTACCAGATTTCTGACGGGCCAGGTAGGAACAAAAAAAAAAAGTTCTTTCACACTAAGTTCCACATTAAACACAAGTAGCTCCATGTTTGGTCATTTTTGATTGGCCTGTATGCCTTCATATGAGCCAATCAAAAAATTGCACAGCTGATGCTCTTTTGTTCAATGTGGAACATCAGGCAGTTCTACATTAAACAGAAGTAGCTCCATTTTGTGATTTTTTTTTGATTGGCTCATATACCGGCATAGACACCAATCAAAAAAAAAAAAAAAAAACAAAGCAGAGGCTGTTTTGATGGGATTTTAACTGGCAGTGTGGGACTCGGGATCGGGCTGCTGATCCTGGAACAGTCCCGCTCAAATAGGGACATCTGGCAACCCTATCTGGTTCATATTAAGTAAAGAGGTGAGGAATGATGTTAATGCATCCATTAGACAGGAAGACATTAGTAGTGCCATCAAAATTTTAAAAGTAGGGAAGGTACCTGAACTGGATGGTATTAACATCTGAAACTTATAAATTCTTCCAGAGTCAAGTAGTCCTTATCTTGCAAGACCTATAATATACTAGTCTAAAGTCTGGTATTCTCCCCTGAAGTACCAGAACAGCCAGTATTTTAACATTCTTAAAATATGGAAAAGACCAAATTGAGTCACAGAGCTATCACATCATCTCACTCATGTCGGTGGATACAAAAAATATTGGCAACAATCCTTGCATTGAGGCTGAATATGTTATGCATTAGCTGATCTCTACAGATAAGTAAGGGTTCGTGCTGGGTGAGCAAGACATACCAGACTTACTCAGGCTGTATTTAAATTTACAGCAACATAGACGGCACTCAGATTTCCCTGCAGCAACATTCATCCTTGATTTCAACAAGCCTTTTGACTCATTGCATTTAGACATTGTGTGGATTGTGCTGCAGAGGTTTGGAATATCTGAAAGCTTCCTGGAATGGTGCAAATTGCTATACACATGCCTGCTAGTTAGTGCAAGTGGCCACCAATGGGGTTATTTCACCCTCTTTCCAACTTTTCTAATGTATACTGTAGGGATTTTGCTTGTCCTCCTTTTTATTAATCTTAGCTGTGGAGGCACTGAATTTACTAATTAATCAGTAGATGGGAGTATCATAACAGCCACCTGGTTTGCTGATGACTGCACCCCGGGGGTACTACAGCCAGTGGCCCACATTGAGGGGAATTGTTAGGCTGATGTGCTCCTTTGGGAATGTTCTGGGCAAACCAAACCAAATCTATACTAATGCCTCTGAACAGTGCCAGTTAAGACCTACAAACCCAACTATAGAGCCTTGGAATAAAAATTGGCAGTTCCCATATGTACCTTGATATTTACATAGCCTTTGCTTTCCCAGAGATCATCCAACAAAATGTATGCATGGTATTAGATTATACATGCAATAAAATTGTGATCTGGAAAAAGTTAAATGTACTATTGCCAGCTAAAATGACAGCAATTAAATGATTGTGTTACCCAAATATTTGTCTATAGCTAGGTGCCTGCCAAGGATATTGTATCATTGTATGACAATGCAGATGCAAAGGATTATAATGATCTTTGTAGGGAATGGAAAGCACCCATGAATAACTAGGAAGAAATTAATGGCATTTAAGGGGTGTAGGGGCTTGGGACTGCCTGATTTGCCCATATTTGCACAGGCAGAAGATAAGGTCCATATAGTTTATGCCAGAATGTATCTGAGACCACCATGGTTAATGCCTATGATGACTCTAGTGAGTACACTTGGAGCAACCATAAAGTGGTAGAAACGTAGAACAATCTAAGATCCTGGGGGATCAAGATTAGAGCTGACACATTCAGTATGCAAAGTAGGCTATTGCTCCCTACTGCTCATTCATGGGGCACCCATATGGGGCTTAGTGAAGATGACTATTGAGAACTCTCTAATCTGGCGACTGATATCGATAAAGGCTGTGATAAGTTTTTGAGACACTTTTTCGTAGGCAGCAATAAATAGCCACCTACTTTTATGGAATTTTCAGAGAAGATAGGTAATGGCAGATATCCATGGAAAGCAGCTACTGACAATGTGGTATATCTATGTATAGACATATATACATATACATACACACACACACACACACACACACACACACACACACACACACACACACGCACACACACACATACACATATATATATATATATATATATATGCATACAAATATATGCGAGTGTATGTGTAGATATATATATATATATATATATATATATCAATGGGTTAGTTTCTAGTTGTCAAAAGACATCTAATCAAATGGGGAAAAAGCTAGTCAGTACATATGTGCTGTTTTTTTCTGTTCAAGATTGCAGCAGAGTGGAAAATAGAGATTTTTGTCCTCTCCCCACTGCAGTGGAATGTTTGAGTTGATATATATAAATAAAATTAGCAGAGGGTGTGAGGGTTTAGGGAGGATTGCTCCCCTGCAAAAGCAATTTTTTTTTTAATTTTCGATTAGCTGCTGTTCGAATAGTTGTTATCAATCAATTGCCATTTGATGTTATTAATTTCTGATGTAGTGACATTATAAAGACTGCAAGAAAGACCCTACCCAAGCTAGAATCTTCACTGTGTAATACCTTAAACCTCTGTAGTGAAGGTCGATGTGATATATGCAAATGACCTCTTAAGAACATGTCTATGTATTAGTCAGTAAAAACTGCAAGAACGTTCCTGATAAACTAGTCAATAAAATCTGAAAGAAAGACCAGGGCAAGTTAGACCAGTAAAACTGCTAAGGAGTAATTTGCATATATTCAATTGGGTCTCTACGTCAGGAGATTTAAGTTATTACACAGTGAAGAACGTAGATTAACAGGGTCTTTCTTACAGTTGCTACTGGATGGTTTGTCTGTGTTTATCTTTTTATCTTTTGATTTATGGAACTAAATTATTTGATATATATATATATATATATATATGTGTGTGTGTGTGTGTGTGTGTGTGTGTGTGTGTGTGTGTGTGTGTGTGTGTGTGTGTGTGTGTGTGTGCGCGTGTGTGTGTGGTGTATGTATGTATATATCTATATATATATATATATATATATATATATATATATATATATATATGTATATATATATATATATATATATATATATATATATATATATATATATATATATATATATATATATATATATATATATATATATATATATATATATATATATATATATATATATATATATATATATATATATATATATATATATATATATATATATATTTATACACACATACAGACCATTCTTGTTTAGGGTGTTATTTCATTTATACTGTTTGTCAAGATTAATTAAGTTCCATTTTAGTTTTTGTGGTTTATGGCTTTTTTGGACAGTTTTTTTTTTTTTCACAATATATATCCAAAATCCACTGTGCAGTATAAAAGGCCATTATTAAAGTCATACCTCTCAACCTGTTAGCAAAATAAATTTGGACAAAGACTAAAATATTGCGCTTATAAACTTAGAAAGTTGCTAGAATAAAAGGATTTATGTTAGTTTGTATTTTCTGAAAGATATGAAGTCTGAAACTCATATATATATATATATATATATATATATATATATATATATATATATATATATATATATTTATAGAGATCTACTTCAGTAGATCGAATATATTACAAGTTTGAACCACATATGGCCGAGACCATATGTTCTAACTTGCAATATTTCGAACACTAAAGCAAAAAAAGAAAAAAACAACAAAAAACAAAATATAAGAGGTATTTATATGTACCTGCGTATCAAGGACTTACTCAGGGACAGTTGTTAGAACATGACAGAAGACTATGATGTCTTTGCTAAAAAGTCAAACGCTGAAGAAACTATATGGTAAGCATACACATGTCAACTGTGCAGAATGACAAACACTTGGGCCTTCTGATCACATGCCTGTATTTAGAATATGCTTATACAACCAAACACAGAATGGAATTCATCAGGGTAACATGTCCACTTACAAGTGACCCATGTATATGGTGCACAGTGACAGTGAATTTGTAGTGGAGTATATCTCTACACTGTTCATCTAAAGTTGCTGATCACTGTCAGACATGACAAATTTACTCTTGAGCAGGAATTTGCAAGTGAGCTGTAAACAAGTTTCAGGGGCTCATAATTAACAATGTTGGGCATATCATATCTATATCTCGCTATCATTATCTCTCTCTCTGTCTACCTAACTATGTGTGTGTACTCATGTGTGTGTGTGTGTGTGTGTGTGCATATAAAAACAAAAAAACATCTTCACTTTTATAGTGTAACAACTATGCACTTGTTTATAAGAAAAATGGAGCATTTAGGCCACATAATTCAAAATGAACATGGTGCACCACTATTATTTTTTCTAATGCTTGACATGTTATTCGTCCAAGAGTCACCTATACTAATAGTCGGTAACTCAAGTTTTCTCAAATGTTGGATTCTGATTTCCAAAGCAAAATAAACAAATAAAAAAGATGTCAGTATAACCTTACTCTTTCTGGAAATACTATACTTCTATGTTGAATCTCATTTTACTAATCGCCATTAATTCCTGGCTATAGCTACTCATTTATTGCATAACTTATTTTTGTCTAAAGTTTCTTTATCATTATCATATATATGTCCTTCTCTTCTGACTACAGATAACTCAAGTGCTCCTCTAGAGAAAATATTTTTTAATGTAAAATATTCCCAGTCAAAGACCAAAATATCAAATTCTTGGTGTCAGCTATACTTGCATTATGGCTCAGATCACTGTAACACAAAGGGATAATTCTCGCTATCTTAAATAATTCTGTATGAACATACAAGAAGAAATCCCACTGGAGTCAAATTCATTTAGCATCTTCCCAGACCATGAACATCATTTTCTCTTCACTATGACAGGCAACTTGATTTAGAAAGTAAATTTAACAGCTGGTTTAGGAAAAGAAACAATATTTTTATTTATTTTTATTTATTTTACATTTGTTGACCGGGCTAGTCTAGCTGGATACATATCCTTTTTCAGTAGAGGCCCGGGGAGAAAAGCTCCCAATAAATAAATATAAATATAAATAATAATACAATAAATATAATCTTCAGCCTATACTTATTCAGTTACAGTCAGATGACACAGCATACTATTCACTGGGTAGTGGGCACTGCTGCACACACATTTGCACTTTTGTATTGTTCTCATCTTACAGCATACCTATGATACAATGGTTGTATTTACTCATGATGCAGGTATCAGAGCCAGTAGATGTTTTAAATCAGGCATGCAGGCAGGATTAATTCAGAATTTAAATCCAAGTGGCATAGGAAAGGAAATGCCATAAAGGTATTTTTTTAAGTACAGTGACTTGGCAAACTTGAGTGTAGCAACGCTTTGATTTTCAAATATGGACTCCAGTTTTCATATGAAGACAAACTTTATTTAAAAAGAAAGCTGTGCACTCTTTAGACAGATACATCCACAAAAATGTCATCAAGCTATCAGCATTCCCATACAACTGTAGACTATGTATATAAGATCAAAAGATATCAAGATTAATTTCTTTAACAGCTATTATATAGAAAGCAGCTCTTTTAATCAGCAGGTTTAAGTTTCTTGCAGGGTACCAGGCAAGTATTACAGCAGAATTAGGTCTTAATCACAGTCAAAAGCAGAATGTGACTTTATAGTGTTAGTAACTGGAAAGTAAGGTCTAGTGTCAAGTCAACTACCAGTTACCAGAATACTATCTGGAGAACCAGATCACTTTTAATTAGCTGAGCTGCACACTGCAGTTTTAAAGACTGGCATGTGAAATGCTCATAGTTCTGAAAATAACTACTTTAAAGTATGTTTTTACCCTTTCACTGTAGTGAAGTGACATTTGAGGTGAAGTACCTGTGTTAGTAGGTGTTGTGGGGGTAAAGCTCTATCAAAAGGCATGCAGGCGGGAGCAGCTATCTAAAAATACTTTTAAATGTTTCATTTTCAAAAATTATGTGCATTAGCTTTTCCGATGTTTAAAATTTTTAGGAGTCATTTTATATAATTGTTATATTGCAGCAGGATAAAAAATGAGGTCCTCAAAGCATCGCACTACAACCATGAATCTGATTTCATCAGTGCTATACTGTACAAGTACATATAAATAACTTTATTAGACTAAATTAAAAACAGTCTGATCCTACCAAGAGCAGCAAACCTTGGTGTTGCTTGCTTTGAGTGTGCAGAATATTTGCAAAGTGAATAGTCTGGTAACACTGCTGAACTGGTGCTGTTAGTTCAATCAGCTGAGCATGGGAGCTTGAACTGCAGATAAACCTGTTCATAAGATTGCTTCTGCAATCCTTGCATATTTCTCTAAAGCAAATCGCTGGATTAATATCAAAGCAAACTGCACATTATCTATTTTATTCAGTGTTGTTTGATGCTACTACATTGTGTTTTGTTTAATTTATCTTTCTCTTTTTCTTAGCATTGTGCTAGACTCCAATTGTGCTGGAAACAAATTGTGAGGCTACATTAATCTCTACTTCATCTAGATGAGCATGCTTGCATTTCTAACTAATGGAAATCCTTGCATCTAAATGATAATATAGTTCCATCATATTTTTATACTCATGTCATGGTTAGAATTCATTCAACATATTTTCACAACAATAAGGAAAGGTTAAAACATAAAGAGGTCTGACATTACTTTTGTCAATATTTTTGATGTCATTCTAATATAAAGTTCCCAAAAATTCTACAGCTGTAAGATTCTGCAGAAATATTATTGTTTCAGGACAAGTGCTGTTGTCTGTGTAGGGAGGTCATAGTATATTTAACTAATGGTTATACATCATTTTAATATCCAGAGCAGATCACCAATGTTTTATGCAACAACCACGCAACATTAGTTTCCATGTGGTCATTATTTGATATTTATCAGACCCATTGCTTACTCTGTAACATGTTCAATGCTTGCTTGTATTTATCACATCCAATGCTTCAGACATGTATGTATATATTGTAAATTCCAAAACACAGATGTGTAAAAACACACCCCGGGATTCATGAAGCTTGCGCCAGGTGCAGGCGTAGCATAGGCAGTATAACGCCAAATATGGCCGCCGAGCGATTCAGGTATGATCCATTTCCACGTGCACTACCGGCATACGCCAGAACTGCGCAGCCCTCGGCTTAGGTATGCTAATCACCCCATGCGCAGTGTTGGACCATGCAAATGAAGGCATATAGCGATTCATGAAGTGGTGCAGGCGTAGCGTAAGCCCACAGAAATGTAAACCAAAAAACACGGTTTACATTTTCCCAAACAGAACATCGGAGATATGGAAGCAGACCAGACTCATGTATTACAAAGTTAACATATGCCAATGGCTAAATACACAGCCAATGGCATAAGAAAAGATGCACAACACCTAAAAAACAACATTTAATGTCATGTCCACAGTAACGCACAGTACAACCGCAGGGCATCTGTGTGCAAACTGGAACACAAAGAAAATATATACAAATGCCATAAAATCACAATGTAATACAAATCAGGATTTCATCATAATACGCAATGGTATGCATGGTACACCACAACCAAGCTGCAAGGGTTGCTAAGGGTCTGCGACAGTGTTAGGCGCGGTAACTATGAATTAGTAGTCAATGCCATGCAAATGAGGCAGGTAATACTGAATCGCAAACATCCCACTGGATGAAGGATGCACCATATGGCGCAGTGCTATAACACCGAGGAGTGGCTCAGAGGTGATACATGACATCAGCAGAGGGGTGTGCCACAGTAGCTGTAAGCATATTGGAGCAATGCAAATCTGGCCTGGCCATTGCTAAGCAAAGCTGCAGGACAGGGTTGGGGAGGTAGGTATAGAATTGTTTAGCTGAGAGCACATATGGGGCCTGAAAGCGCATGCGTACGGGGATGAAAACGTGCCCGAAACCCGGTAAGCGGATGCACGCACCGCAAACAATAGCATGAACAGGAAGGTCAGGGGAAGAAAAGAAGGAAATGCCACAGTAGGGTAATTGGAGTACAACTGAGCAATTAACACCTATCAACTCACGGCGGCCAATCGACAGCAGCTGACAAGTCTGCTTGCAGAAACCTGAAAAACAGGATAGGGGAGGCATTGGATTGCAAAGAAAGGAGGGGAGGCATTGGATTGCAAAGATAGGAGAACTGTCATAGCAGAGCAAAGTAAACCTACAGTAGACTGGCGATAGAACACATTACGCAAGATAAGCCAGGTCTAGGAAAGTACAAATGAAAGCAGGCTGCTGGATGTATGCCAGAAAATGGTAGGTGAAACATGCAGAAATGTAAAGGGAAGGGCAAGAGGTAATCCATGGCAGCCAAATGTAATTCAACACCAAAGGCGCCACAATAGTAGTTCCTGTAGTAAAACACATAAGATACCCTGTAGCTACGATCATACATACACACCCTATGACATCATCGGTGTTGACAGCACAATAGTATAAAGTGTGAAAGCACCCTACAAACACCTGTGTATTCCCAAACACTGCACCATAGGTGTAAACACATGGGGAACATTTAAAATGTACATTTTGGGAGCTGCCATAGCTGTGATTCATCACCATGTGTTAGAGACTGACTGTGTTTTGGAGGATGATGCCGACAACCACTGCAGGCCCCGGAAGAGGAGGAGTGTTCAGACCAAGGGTAACCTACCAGGGGCTACATGATCTGGAGATAGTAGAGTGTTACAGGGTGGACAGGGACATCTTACAGCAAATAGTTGAGCTGTGCCGGCCACGTCTGAGAACTAGAAACAACAGAGGGGAACCCATCCCAGTGGACACGAAGGTATGTGTAAGCTTGCGAATACTAGCCACAGGTACCTTTCAAAGGCCAACTGGAGATATAATGGGGATCTCACAGGCATCAGCATCCAGGGTACTACACCAGCTCCTGGATGCCATGTTACCACATGCCAATGAGCATATATACTTCCCCCAAACTCAGGAGGAGTTGGCCAGCAATATGCGTCACTTTCACTGTGTGGCACACTACCCAGAGGTACTGGGTGCGATAGACTACACGCACATACATATCAAGTCACCACCCGGTGAGCATGGTAGGCATTACATAAACTGCAAGGGATTCCACTCCATCAACTGCCAGGTCATGTGCAATGCCCAGGGTATTATCATGGATGTGTGTGCTGGCAGCCCTGGAAGCTACCATGACTCCCATATCTGGCATGCCTCACAGCTGTATCAGGTATTTGTCAGGGGGGTTATCCCACATGGCCTCCTTTGGGGGATGCTGGCTATGCACTGGAGCCGTGGATGATGACTCCCATCATAAATGCACACACACCCATGCAAGAATGCCATAATGAGGCACACGCACAAACCAGAATCATCATAGAGCGTGTGTTCGGGATGCTGAAATCATGGTTCCATTGCATGGACACATCTGGTTGAGCCTTGTAGTACTCTCCAGGCATGTGTGCCCACATCTTCATAGTATGTGCCATGCTACATAATATGATCCTGCAGAAACAGCTGCAGCAGGGACAAAATGGTGAAGGCCCTCATAGCCCACCACAATTGCCAAGGCCATCACAGGCACAGAGAGATTCAGACCACGAACACAGTGTGCCAGCCCCAGTAAGCAGACAGAGGCATGCCCAATATGCCTATGCCTTGGCAAAGAGGGAACGTATAGCACATACTCTGACAGTGTAGGCCCCTACGGACTGACACACCTCTCCACCTGCACACACAGTAAAATGGATGGCACACACACACGACCACTTGTAAATTGCAATGTATAGGTGGCCCACTGTGTGAATCCTACATAGGCAGCCCTCAAACATTGTACACACAACAGCTATTGGAACAAGGAATTTCAACACCTGAACATTACATGCGCCTATCAGCATATGTTGGTGCTGTGTGTATAGGTTCCCATGTACATCGGTAGGTACATGCCCAACTGTCAGAGGCCAAACACCAAACGAGGCAAACAGTGTTTGCTGTTGCCACAACATCGAGTAACCAACCGTCATTTAGTGGAGCAGAAGCAATCGCGGGATCACATGTGTGTAAGCACTGTTCCGCACACACTCTGCATGGATTCCCTGCTGCGTTAATGAGGGGCTCCACATAATGTAATCATGGATGTTGTGTCAAGGCATGGGGTGTACCCATGACAGGTATTCATCACCCCAGCATGCTCCACCTTCGGTCGTTTGAAGGTGTAGCACATTATCGTGTGTGGCACATTGTGATATACATACCCAATGCCGGAGCACATCCAGTAAACATCACATGGACATACCATTAACTGGACTCATCCATATATAAACTAACTGAGTTACCCATGTGAGTGCAGTATGGAGTAACAGCCGTAGTATACTCCACATGCAAAATGCCATAACGCGTGTACAAATCCCAGATGGCCAAGTGGTAAATGCAGTGACCGTCGTGCATGTTCCCGGTCCCACATCCTGCAAGGGATGTAACGAAATCCCGAAGGCACGAATAATGCATTTCGGATGCAGGTCATCAGATCATGTTTAGCACACATTAGCGGGAATATGAGTTGCCCACTGCTGGTAAGCGTTTAAAAATGACTATACGGATATGCGCGAAACAGGGCTAAGCTTCTCCGAATATCACGCAGATCACAGTCAATGATGTCCAGAAAAGGTGAAACCAGCATTATTCACCCCTGTACTAATAACGCCTGCTCTGAAGGGTAAAAACGACCACTGCCAGGAGTAGAACACGCAATCATGTATACAATCACCTAACACCATGGTAACCAAGATGTACCTACGGCTGGTGTGTAATGTGACAGGTACAGACACAAACGTGTGGAGTTCAAGAAACAGTATACACCGACAAGTACACAATGAAAGGTGTAGCTTGCCTGTCACTTTCCCTGTCAGATATATATATATATAATACAGATAGAAAGGGCGATAGAGAGATATATGTTGATATATACGGATTCACCGATATCTGCAAATATATAGATAGGTCAACGACATTCATAAAACCTTGGACGTACAAATAAATAGGATACCGCCAACTCTGGAATGTGTCACATACCGGCACGCGTAACCATGAGGCTGAAAGACCGAAAGAACACAGTACCGGAACAGTAGAACTGTGAGTAATATTATCACGATATGAAGGGACATTTAGTTACTGCTGCCAGTGTTGCGGTACACATAGGTACTCTGTTCGACTGAGTTTGTGATTGCCGTACTCTGTGTATGTGTGTGGAGGGTGTCATGTGCATGTTTGTGTGACTGTAATGTGTGAGTGTGTGTCCGCATCGTGTGTCTGTTAGTGCCAACTCGGAGGTAGATCATTACGGTAGGTGTGGGTATAGCTAGCCGTATGCATACTGTTACCACCTGTCCCACATTAGGAGGGACAGCCCCTCCCTGGGCAGTTGTGTCCTGACATAAAACATTACAAAGAGCAACTGTCTGAGATTGTAGTACATTATTATGTCCCATATAATATGTAATAGTTGCATTAAATAGTTATGCCTGTATGTAGGATACGTAAATGTTACATGCAATATGATAAGTAGCCAAAGTCCCACAACAATAAGTATGTATTGAGGATAAAAGTATGTGCTATCCTGTGTACTGACCGTGGGTATGTGTCGGCCTGTAAACACCGATGTGTGTCCCGCAAGTGTCTCACAATGGCCATTTGAAAAGGTGGCAACCCATGCCAAAGAGGTTCTGTTACCAACACAACTGCAATGACTGCAAATATCTGGGACAGAAATACACGGGATAGCTGTCATTTAGAAATATCCCTTTACATATCGCTGTAATTCTGGAGGTGTGGAAGTATCAACCTCACCTGCATACTATATAGAAACCAATTAACAACGGCCCAATGTATAATCCCGTAACATAAGTCTACTAACTGATAGCTCTTTATTTAGGGAAGGAGCCCACACTCATATATATATATATGGAATATGTAGAAATGCAAGCCCCACAAACCTGTATATGCTACGTACACTCACCTACATCCCCCACATTAGAAACTATAGCAATACAGACTGTAATTGCAGCACAAACATTCAGTCAGTCAATTACATCTGCAGAAGCATTAACATACCTTGTGAGAGACACATTTAAAGGTGCCATGCAAAATCATAGCCGTTGTATAATGGAACAAACGGCGATGTTACAGGTTTTGTTTGCAATAGTCCCTTATCAGATGGTTGGGATGACAGGTACATTCACATGTAGAACCACATACTCTAGCCATCACACACAATCCACGGGGGACATGAATCCAAACTATACATGTCTCTACATATAGCAGTTGCAATTACACACAACAAAACACAACACAGGCCATCTCCTTGAAGGTAGGGCAAATGGACAACCCCCAAGTGGATAATTCAATTATATAAGTCACTCAGGAGCACCAATTGGCAGCAGGAAACCACATGTTACAGGTATTGACGTATATAAGGATGACTTGCCAGACATTCAAACCATATGCTCATACCATAGAACTGTTTAAACAGCTTAAGAGAGATAGATATGAAAGTCCGGAACGATAACATGGTATGTAGAACACTCGGTATGTAAGTGTATGTATAGCATGTTTTGTATTAATTATGTTTGTGTATGTATAGCCTGTTTTGTAATAACTAAAAGTGTCCGCAATGCATAAAGTGGGAAAAGGTATTCATGTAGTGATGTCTTGCTGAGCATACTAACGCTTGTAGAAATTGTGCGTCCTGCAGTGGGCCACAAGGTAAACATCACAGACACCACAAGGGATGCAACATGAGGGCTTTAAACACAACAATTCCATACCACCTGCCGTCAGTGGTAGGGTATGTCCAACAAGTACGTGCCATAGCAGGGGATAGTATATGCTGATATACTGTCACAGTAGGCATGTGTATGGGCATATAATGACAATGACATGCCTAAGGTGGTCCCGCTGTGCAAGTATGCTTTGCATTATGGGATAATATGTAAAATATCTGTAACGTATAGTATTGTAGGTAGATATGTCAGATATGCTCCACAGCATAACAGGCATATCATGCATACCAAAGGTATCGTCTATTGGCATGTACAATGTACAATAACAGGATACATATGGCTTGTAGTCACGGGACACTGTAATAGCATGATAGCTAATCTAAATGGAAGGGCTATTCAATTAACCATGCACAAAGGACATGTAATAGCTTCACATGTTCATAGTGGGGTACTATGCAGTCTGGCAAGTCTATGTGTAAGCACAACTACAGTGTTCACACCAGCGGTACCTCTCTAGGGTAGTGTCCTGTGAACAGCAGAGGCATGTGTTACCTGCACCTCTGCACAGTACAGCCATTGCAGTGATTCCTGGCGTACATGTGTCTCCCATCCACCAAGTGAGGTATCACATGAACAGTGCTTCTGAGTGACCCTGCGTGATATACATAGGAATCATATTCCAAAGCATGGTGAGTGTCCGGTTTGGGAATGTAACCCTCAAGCACACCCCACTCATCATTGCGTGTGTGCACATATCCATGAGCATGTTGCTCACAGTGACTTTTGCTTATGTCGCGTATGTGGAGTATATCCATTAATATTGTTGTGGACATGGGCCCTGTCTGTTCAGCAGAGGTCACCCCTGAGTATGTAGTATGCAAATGTGTGCAGACATGGTGTTCATAGTTCAGCCGCATACTTTAACCATCGGAGCTTAATAAACATCATGGCATGTTAATGTTGTGGTATGTAAAGCCGTAGATGTTGTGTAAGGTACACCCTAAATGGGGTGTTTTACCCTGAATGTGTGTATATGTCTGGAGTTCAGAGGTACACCCAGTACAGATAAGTGTGGCCAGATAGAAGGATATCCATGCCACAGTGGCAATATGGTTATCACAGGAGTGGGTGCGATATACGTGTGTACTACGACCACGTACAATGTGACATGTATGTAGGGGACTACCACCTATGTGATAGTCAGTGGGTGAATGGTGTAATGCAAAGGGGATGTTCATGCACCTCGTGTCATGCAGCTTGAGACCATGATATTGATATCAGGTATCCATCACAGTGACACCCTTATGGATGGAGTCAGTATCAACTGGTGGATCAATCATGGTGCTTTGTATGCAGTGGTCTGTAAAGCTAGGCAGGGAAAGTCCCTCTGTGCTAGCCTGTACCTCAGGGAAGCATATACCAAACATGAGGGGCCCTATGACTGAGGACTGTGGTATACCAAGTGTAACTGAAATACAGTAGGTACTATGGTATGCTGCCCTCATTGTGTGTGTCCTGTCCATGAGCCACTTTGCATAACCTCCTGAGACATAGGGTTCGATGTGCAGGTGGATGTGTATATTGTCAATACCAGAATGGAAAACGGTGCTGAAAGGCAATGAGAGGACAATGTAGGTTGTGTAGACCCCCGTACCATCATCAACTACCCTGGTAACTGTATGAAAGGAGTCCACCAGGTGTAGGAGCCATGCTATGGCCCTAACAAGTCCAACCTGGGTGGCATCAAAGGACCGGAGCCCAACAATGTCTCTGTGAATGACGTCCATGATGATGTGCCCCATAGCCTTGCAGAACAGTCCAGTCAGGTGGGTAGGGCAATAGTCCCACTCGTGCGTTGTGGCACCACCTGTGTGGAGTGTGATAACTGTTGCTGTGTGCCATTCAGGGGCCACAATGTCTGATACAAGGCTATTACTGAATATGGTGGCCTAGTGGGGAGACATGTCGATCAGAGGTTTGTCGACAACACAGCCTGGGATTTTGGATGGTCACATGGGGCCAGTGTCCCAGGACATATAGAGTGCAGGTTACGACTGTGTAGGTGTGACCGCAGGGACACCACAATGTTCCTGCATGGATTGTGGCCCTGTAGGGAGTGAGAGGGTGTAATGTTAGCATTGAAGCCATCCACCAGCAAGTTGCCAACATCACCTGGTTCTGTAATGTTCCTGAGTAACTGTTGTATGTGAGAGCAGATGTGGGTATTGCCATTGACTACTGACATACCACCATAATGCCTTGTGGTACACCCCGGAATGTGTGGCAGTAATGTTTACATAGCTAGTTTTGGAGTATGTGAAGAGGGATTCTGTGGCCCTACTGAGGCTGACCAGTGAGCTACCCCACCCATGGGATTGTACACCGCTTTGCAACAGCCTCCACCTGTTGTTGTAAATTATGTCCATGGAACTGGACCCCCAGAGTGGCGTCCGTTATCTTTTGGGTACCATCATGGCTCTGTGTGGAATAGCATGATCCATGCAGTTGTGTACATGCTAATGAAGTGCACTGGGGTATGTTTCAGCATTTCTATGTGCATTGTCCATCTGCACAGGTGTCATGACGCTAACTACCTCTGTCATAAGACGTCTGTAGTAGGTGTTGTAGTACTCATGTACTGTGTATTCCGTGAAGGGTGTGGTGCCGGTATGTGGCTAACAAGGGTGATTAGCATATGTTCGGAATCCATCAATGAGGGGATAACCCCAGGTGTGGAACACCATTCAAATGTTGGTAGTGTCCATGTCAAGGATATTGTTAGTCTTGGAGGTAGTGTGTATGAGTTGATCCAGCAGAGTGGAGGTTATGAATCACAGACAGCATTGGCCTAATGTGTCGGTACATGAGTGGCTATCCCAGTTAAGTGTGGAGTACTGTCAGTCTCACATCAGTAGTACCTGTCTGATCCCTACTGTCCAGTACACCAAGAAATAAGATTTGGTAACCGTGGGGTATGTTGTTGAATCCGTAGCTTGTTACAATGTGTATAGTAGTTCTGGACACAGTTAGTTGCACGTGGAGCACCTCTGATGCATTGTGCTAGGAACTAGCCAGGATGTGTTTACAACATAGTGGAATATGGGAACACCTCAGCCGTGGGTGTGCCGGTCCAGGTTACATGACTGAAAGGTATGGTCTGTGTATAAACTGTCATTGCAGGTGTTCTCTGCAGAGCCTAGAGGCAGGTCCCAGTCACTGCAGAGATATTGAAGTGGTGCATTATAAGGAGTGCCTTGCCTGCGTGTGTCGGAGATGAAGATATCAAGCATTGCGTCACATGACCTCATGTTTTGCTTGCCAGTTCCCGTTCTGGTGGTGAATGTTATTGGAAACTGTGCAAGACAGGCAGTATAGAAGCAGCAAGAGCCTTACATGTGATCTGTACTCCCAGGGCTGACAGGTGCAGGTCATCTGTGCCAAAGCATCATGTTGTTTGACTATGTCTGTCTAAGCGGACAGATACCAGATGCCTGTGGAATGACATCAGAGGCATAGGCAACTGTTGAAGTGACACAGTCAGTCGTTTTACAGTGGTATCAGGTCTGGATGAATGCATAATGTTCCCCAGGGCTTTGCCCATACCTGCAGGGCTACAAAGACTGGTGAGCTATTGCATGTCCTTCCACACGTAGTTTGTGAAGTTGCATCTCAGGTCAGTCACACTAACATGGATAATGACAGTCACATTGTACCTGGTGAGGTGTGGCATGGATGCATAGGTTATGTTGCAGAATCAGTTACCCGACAGCAAGATGTAAGTGACTATCGCCTTGTGTAGCCTGCTGAGTAGAACATCAGTGTGACCGCCTACAGAGTCACCTATGACAGGTGTGTTGTGTATGTTATAACACCCTATTGGCTGTATGTGATGGGCACACGTTAATCTGTGGGCTATAAGTTGTTGTTGTGTTTGGTGATGGGGGCTGCCTTTGCTGCCTACACAGAGTATGGAGAAGTACTGCACAAGTTGTGCTCGTATGTGTAGCCTGTGGTGGAGATCTTGTGAGGCTATGTGATGAGTGGGGTGTGTTGTGAATGTTACACATCCCCACATGACTATCAGGTGCAGACAGGGATGGTGACAACATTACTCCCAGCAGGGCTACATATGTGCATCCCCCACAGGCTGTAGTGTCATATGTTGGGAGGTGAGCATTGACTGTGTACATGAGACAATTGCTCTATTGCCACATGTATGACATATTCAGCATATAGACAGGCAATAGCACTGGTACGTAACAGTTGGATATGCCTGTATATGCAACCATGTCTCACAAGATATGTGGGTTACGTGTATACAACAGCTGTTGTACTGTAAGCAAGCTGGAAATATAAGGACAGACAGTGTACCTGTGAGAAATGGTGTGGAATGGGTGCTATATTAATCAGTAGCTCATGACGTGCTCACAAATTCTGAACAAGTGTTGAGCATGAACATACAGTACAGATAGGGTGTTGGATAATATCAACCCACAAGTGGTGACGACAGTCATAAGCGGTGGCACTGCACTATAACCCTGCTGAGTATGGTCTTCAAGTCCACGAACCATTATCAATGTAGATGTTAGCAGTACAGATGTACATGACAGTACGGATGTTTGACTACATATACGTTTGTATGTCACAGGCATGTCCTACCAGTGGCCTGTTGACAGTATCAACACTACAAAAGGTGCCAGAGTGACATGTGCATATCACACCAGTGCCAGCTACAGTAAAGCAGGGTTAATGTGCTGTTCTCCACCCTCATTGTAGTCCATACCACACAGACAAATGTCAGGCATCTGTGTATGTAAGGATGTGAATGGCCATGACCTATGAGCAATAGCTGTCTCAGTATTGTGAACAACATACAGAATAGGCTGTGTGGGTGAGGTGTGTGACATATGTGCACATTCTGATGGATGATATCAGCATTGTCACCACTAGGTGAATATCCCTGTACCCATTAACTGCCACCTAGGCTGTGGTCAACATTATGGACACTGTGTAAGGGATGGTGCTGTGCAGTACACCTCCCTGAGTTGGTGGTGTCTCCAGACCCCTTAGGTAGTCATACGAGGTACCCATGTCATGACAGGGTGCCATCCATGAGCATGGAGATCATTGGACAGGCATACACAGCACTCGGGTGACCAATATTGGATCACATATCACCTTTAAGGGGTATTGGCCCTGCGTGGATGGGCGATACCAGCCTTCACAATCCTCACCTCCACTATGCAGCATGCTGTCTACCTTGCATAAAGACATTTGCTACACTATGATGTTGGACATACTACATGTCCATATCCTGATCTGAATGACATACGTCATGGGCATCCACCATCCTACTACTAGGGTCGCCACATGCTGGACAGATCCCTGTGCAATACATGTGACATACTCCCGCCATACCATGCAACCCTGTCCATCAAAGCTGCACATGTCATCCCTGTCAAACATGGTGTGATGGCCGCATGGTAGATGTAGTATCAACTGTCTGGATCAGTAATGTGGCACTGATGCACCTCGCGGTGGCATAATGGCTGTTGGATACAGCTAGGAAACCTTGCCCATACATGGTATAGTTGATAACCATCCTTGCAAATGACGTCCGACTAGCCATTGTCCCATGTCTATCACATGTGCAATACAGGCGATCCATGGCAGGATGTTGAACAGCTGTACAGTGCTGTGTAGATGTACATGGCAAAACACATGCATGTAAAGGTTTCCATGCGTATGTGTGCATTTGTCACTCCTCAAATCCATTAAGGCTGTGTATGTGTTGATATGTGACATATACACAGCATCAAGGTCAACAGCATTACCGTGGACACATCCAGGCATGTGCTGATAGGTAAGAACACCAGTGCAGGCAAACAGACATGCCCACATCAAGACAGCATTCACATGGAGTATGAACAATGTAATGAGGAGACACACATATATGGTGATGATATCCAATGCATAACGGGTGTTACATGTGTGTGACACAAACATGTCAGTCATGTCAGTGTCATGATGATTTGCAAAGATAACTGTGCAGATGTACTAGATTTACTAAAAATGTAAGTGCAGCAGTATCTCCGTACATCTCTGAAACTGTGACCTTTCACCATCTTTATGTCTTACAGGTAATGCCTCGTACACGCTTGCCAGCGTATAGCCACCAGGAGGATGATGTCCTCATCCCGTATCTCCATGAGAACCATGAAGTTTTGTTCAGCCATGTGTCACAGCATGCCCAGCAGCAGGACAACCTGTGGCAGGATCTTCGCAGGAGGGTGAACAATGTGGGTGGCCATAACCGCACCTACGAGCAGGTGCGCAGACACTGCACAGACTTGATACGACATGCAAAACAGCATGCCACTGCAATCACCAGGGAACAAGGTGGAACAGGTGGTGGGCCACTAACCCAGCCCCCACTCACACACACCAAGGAGTTACTGGCCAGTCTGGGAGCACCCTCTGAGAAGCATCCACAAACACAAGCTGCCATCATGGAGGTGGGTGTCTCCCAACCAATGAGCCTGGAGTTTCCTGGTAAGTCAGTACTGCACATATGGCTATTATATCCCATTTAGTTGCATGTGTCACCGTACATTATGTAATGTAACAACATATGCAAGGTATGTGGACACACATGCTGCATACTACAGTATGCTACCCTGTGTATGCCCACATGTGCATACTATATGCTATTGTACAGGTGAATGTGCTAACATGCACACTGCACCCTGTGGCTGTCATACAGTCATGGGTAATGTTCATACTGCTGTCACCCCTATACAGGTACCTCTGGCATGTTGCACAGACATGAGTCCGTTGCAGGTGAGACTGTCATCAGTATCAGGCATGTTAAAGCATAGATCTATTTGCCATGTGGCCAGTTAACATTTGTACACTTGATGTTCGTTCCAGTCACAATATACAGGTCGCATCACCCATCATTCACCCAGGCCACCCATGTGCAATATATACTAACAAAATGATACACCAACATGAAACCACAGTATTTGCCATTGCTACATGTGTGGACAGCTGTGCATACAACAGTGGAGGTGCTCTACAATGGATACATATGTACTATACATTGGAGCAACACTTGTGGTACGCAAACAGTACCACACAGTGAGCTGTGATATGGGCAGCCCACAGGAGTCACCATTGTGTTATATGCCCCTGCAATGGGTGCACACATTGTGATGTGCCATCTGACATGTCCCAGGCATGTAGTGATTTGGCTGCAATATTGTCACACTATCCCATAGCCCATACCCCACATACCAAACATACAACCCGTTGTTGCATAGCCCTGTGGATGGTGACATATCTGACATCTATGGGTGTATGTCATATGGGACAACACAGACATGTGTGATAGATGGCCATCACACACATTTGGCCAACACATTTGCACACATGACCATTAGGGATGGCCAGAGACATGTAGCCACACAGTAGATGTGATGTGTATACACCCTGTTTCACATTGTCCACACATGGTCAAATAATAGCCTTAGTTGACTGATTATACAGTTGATGTGGTACACTGGACATCCTAAATGCCTGTGCACAGCTACTGGAGGTGTCAATGACGTCTACCATATAAGATGTGTTGAACATCACAACTGTATCATAGCATGACAGTAGTCACCTGTACAGCTTTCACAGACATTGACACCACATCAGGCCACAGATACTGTACATTTCCCTTGCTGCTGTAGGACATCACCGTTAGATGTGCACCTCGTGTGTGTGGTACATCAATGTCATGTGGAACATGGTGAATAGACAAGTCTGCTATGTGTGGACATGGTTGTCAGGCAGCTAAGACTCTGTAGTAGTTGTGCAGGGGTGTCAACTGTAGGTCCTCCAGTGACCTGTCACATGACACAACATGGTTTGGTGTGTATACGCCTCAGCATTGTGGGTCACAATCCACGGTTATGTCATGGGTATGCATGCAGTTATGGCTATGCAATGTGTACATATTATGCACTGTATAGCAATATAGATGCCTCATGATGCCATGCAATGGCACAGTGTCTGTACTTCACACTGTATAGCAATGTAGACAGCTCACACTACCCTTCCATGCTCATGCGCATTTGCTAAACATGCATTCTATCTGTAGGACATACAGACAACACTGCAATGTGATGCCCATTACAACGCTGTACATGTTTCAGGACACCACTGTGTCAGACATGTATGCATGTTAATGCACATGTCAGCGGATTACATGTCAAGGTCATGTCAGCCATGTGTACTGTTATCCTGTTCTGGTCCACATGGTGTATCACGGGGATACATACATACTACCATGATTGTGTGAACTGCATGGCTACTGATATGACACCTGCTTGCTGTAGTGTGCACCCCAGGGAGGTATGGTAACTAACACTATTAATGTCTGAGCTGCATGCCGTCTGCTGTATCACAGGCATGCTGCATACCATCTGTCTACTCACATGCATGGTGTATGTGTGTGTCTGTGTGTTTGTCTGTGTGTGTGTCTGTGTGTGTGTGTGTCTATTGTAATTTAGTCTTTATTTGCATTCACAGGTGATGTAGGTGCGTTACCCTCCTGCGATCCATCTGATGTTAGTATCCCCACAGATACTAGCAGTGATGAACATATGCATGAGGTACAGGCAGAGTTGTCAGGGGCTGAATCTGTGCCAATGGTTGCCATCCCAGCTATGTCCCCCTCTTCCTCGCACACAGTTCTGCTTCCAACACATACCGCATCACCAGTGGCCATAGAGGAAGGACAGTCAGCGTCTGTTAGCGTGGAACAGGAATGTGTGGTGGCTACAGAAGGTGTGTCTCCACACCATGGTTCAGTGTAATGACAGCAGATGTGCCACACAGGCATGTGGCCGGTGCTGCTCGTAGGAGGACCTCTGACAGACATGCACCTGCAGGACAGAGCACAGCAGCTGGTATCACCAGACGCATGTTTCAGACTGTAATGGTGGCATAGGCATGTGCTGAACGGCAGAACAGAGAAGGGCACAGGCTGCAGAGGGCTGCTATCCGTACACTAAATGACAACATCCAGGCATTGGCAAATGCTCAACAACAGATTGCTGATGTTCTGGACAGGTGATTGAGTGACATGGTCGGAATCCTTGACCGTGGCATGGCAATCCACGAGCATGAGCTGTCTGTGTTGGAACATCTGGTAGGAGTGAGGTGTAGGCCACGTGGATGTAGACCAGCTACACCGCCTAGTGCAGGGCAATGTGAGCGTGCCACCTCACATGCCCGCTCCCATAGTGCCGGTAGCAGTAGCAGTGCAGCTGGTGCTGCGCTGTCCACACCAGGACACAGCAGGCCACATGGACGTGGCCCTGGATGTTCCCAGCGGGGACACGGTTCCAGTGGACAAGTGTCGTCAGACAGTAGCCAATCTGTACATCCGCTTGGTAGTGCCCATGCAACCCCTGAAAGGCACAGGTCACGTGGCCATGGCTGGACACAGTGAGCTGTACAACCTGGTCTGTACAGTCTAGAACTGTCAATAATACCCCTGTGTAGGCCTCACAAAAGGCAGAACTGTGTGCACACATACACGCACACAGCAAACACATCTGTAGGGCACCACAACACCCACATGCATACTGAACAGACATGTCCAATCATGTCACCGGCCCTTACCCATACACATGATGTCATCCATTGGTGCAGCCTATGCCCCTGACAAACATTATCACCCTGTGCATATGATGAAGCTTGTGCTGCATCCCTGTAATCCACACCATCGGTGCAGGGACATGCTCAAATGGTCTGATGCACAGGGTGAACAGAATAGTGAGAGAAGTCTGTATAACATTAGTTGTGTAAGAATAGTGAGAGAAGTGTATATTACATTAGTTGTATACTGTTAACATACACCAGACATACCATGTAGTACAGGTTTAGCATGCATTGTTATATGTTCACAGTATGTGTCTTGGTATCAACAGTAACAGCATGTTGGTAATGATGCCCTGGTTCCCTCCTTATGGTCTACTTACATGTGCCTACAGGTAGCAGTGCTTGCAGTCTCCCATGTGTAACTGTGGAGTACTCACAGGCACGTATGACAATATCAGCATTCTATACGTAGCCTCAACCTGACTGGAAAGGCTAACATACCACAGATGTCCACACATATACTGATCCAGATGCATGTGGGCAGTTTAAGAGGCTACAGTGGCTAGAGACATGACATCCATACCAGGTCACATCACAGGTATGTTGACATGGTGCAGGTGTTGTACACAGTGGACCGGCCTATGATAATGTTAGAGGCCACCTGATAGCATGAGTCCTCACTGTGTAGCAGTCATGCCCTGTCACATTACAGGAACATGCCCACACTCACGGGGTCAACAACACTATAACACACACCCCATAATGTTGAGGTGAGGACCCCTGCCTATGTGGTCATCACCCTTACAGTACTGTGCACCCACATGATGTGACACAGAGAAAGAACATGTACAGGTAGCCAGTATGGCTGAGACCTATGGCAACAACAGGGTAGTAGACTGCATCACCATGAGGGGGTTAGGGATCCTGTGTGTTCTGTATGGTAGCATGCACCCTCACTCCATGCACCAGACAGCCATACATACATGCACACACACACACACACACACACACACACACACACACACACACACACACATACACACACACTGTGGAGACCACAAGTGTCTTACACATACGGATAGCTGATGTGTGTGATACACACACCACCCTTGCCTACATCATGCTTTCCACGCTGCAGTATGTAAAGATCTGTACAACAGTGTACAGGGGTCTGTAACAATTGGGATGTAATCCCCACCATATGTGGCATATATGGTCACACAAGCAAACACACATGGCAGTAGTGTGAATGATACACCTGCGATATGATGATATGTCTGACAGACATGCAGCAGCATTGGCTGCATTATGTGTACCAACACTACGTCCGGCAATTGTGGTGCTATATGCACACGGGAGGATGTAAGTGTTACAGGTGTCATAAGACATACAGTCGGTAACACCTGACCGCTGTGTAGGTTATATGTCTTCACCGTCAAGTAACAGTAACATAGCATACTGTTTGCACATGTAATGGTAGGATGGCGAGTGACATACCTGTGAGCTGTCCCCGGCAAACATCCATCTGCACATGTGGATCACCACTTTATTTACACACATCCATCCATACCTAATATACATCCTACCGTACTGTCAGTATGTCACCATATACAGGTGTCAATGATGGGGCTGCATTGCAACTGCATGTTGTAGTTAGGCACAGATGGTTTACATACATCAGCTAGTGCACTTGCATGGTAGCTGCATGCACACTACAAATTGTACATGTGTGTTGGTCCTACATGCCTGTCATGTAGTCATGTTTGTACGCAATGCAATTGATGGACATGTGTGATGACATGCATAACACATGGACTGTTGTAAGATATGATGGGTGTCATGGGTAACTAGTACAGAATGAATGCGTCCTTGGTCAACATTGCTACCTCATGTACTATTAGCATTCAACAGCCATGGACTCACCATCCATCTGCGTGTGTGTGATTGCTGTAGCTATTTGTCTGCATGGAGGACAGCAAAAGCTATGCTATGTATGGCTATGACGGCCCTTTGCAACCGCTAAGCACAGCATAGCTATGCTAGCTAACGCAAGCACTCAGGTCACTCCAAAGCAAATACAAATATGACTCAGTCATTGTACATGCTGGTGTGAATGACCTGAGATGTACCTCCCTGGACTACATGAAAAGAGACATAGAGGAGCTCTCTGATCATGTAGCCCAGGCTGGTATGACCCTGACCTTGAGCAGCATCTTACCCTCACCTAGAATGATGCCACAGTACAAAGACAAAATGATCGATTTTAACAACTGGCTAAAATTTTGGTGTCATTCAAAGGGGATCCAGTGTCTGTCAGCCTGGGATGACATGCTCGACAAGCCACGTTTTCGCTTAGGACGGCTTGCACCTGTCACCACTGGGCTTTCGGATATTGGCAAAGGCTCTTGCCACCCCCATAGTGCCTTTTTTAGGCAAGGCTCAAAAGTCAAACCCACCCCCATAGACAGCACAAGGAACAAGAAACTAAGGGTAATGCTGCTAAACGCCAGAAGTCTTAACCTCAAGATGCATGCACTCGAAGCTCTCCTCAGTATGGAGAACATCGATATCTATGCAGTGACAGAAACCTAGTTCAAGGCTCCAGAGAGCACCCCAGCACTACCAGGCTATACCTTGTATCATGCTTTTCGGCCCCAAAACTCAGAGCGAACCACAAAAGGAGGGGGAGTTTCCATATTTATCATGGATATCCACACCTCCAAGTTAGTGGCATTGCATGAAGTATCAGAGACCATCCATGTGCAACTAACAGTGGGCAAGACTGCTTTCCAGTTTATAGCATCCTACAGACCACCCTCTCAAAGTCAGGAATCCCATTCGGCTTTTCTGAAAACATTGGAGAACATGAAGATCTCTCCGAACACCATTATATTGGGCGACTTCAACTACCCAAACATTGACTGGGAGCACTACTCAAGCCCCAGCACCTTAGCCGAAAGATTCCTGAAAATTATAAACTCAAATGCTATGGAACAACTAGTCACCACTCCCACAAGAGGGGACAACATATTAGACCTGATCATTACCAACATGGGGACTCTATGCTCCACACCAGAAGTATATCCCTCATTGGTAAGATCAGACCATAAATTAATTTCACTGGATGTCCACATACCCCACCCCAGCCCAGAAAAACACAGTGAAAAACTTCTCAAAAGTGAACTTCTCACTTCTCAAAACCAAAGTGGAATCCTTCAAGGCCCCAGGGCCAGTGGAAACTACAGCCCAAACTGCAGAATCCTATATAAATGCATTCTACGGACATCTCCAGGAATGCATGGATCATGCTATCCCAAACAAAACCAAGACCCAATCATCCAAAGGCAGGCGTCCAGTCTGGTGGACCCGTGCCATAAATAAACTGTACAACAGAAGGAGGAAGCTACTACATGATAGAGCAAAATCCCTAATCGGGAAGGCATCTCTGATCAGTACTAGCAAAAAATATGACCCCTCATAAAATCCTCCAAGGCCAGCTTCGAGAGAAAATTTCACAGGACACCAAAGACAATCATAAGGCTTTTTTCAGTTATGTTAGAAACCTGGGATGCAAATCCCAGACTTGTTCTGAGTTGATTCTAAATGACAAAAAATACACTGAACCCACAGACATCGCCAATATCCTGGCAGACAGGTTCAGTGCAAACGTCTCCCCCCCTCTCCCCCAAAAGAGCAAGTATCTATCCCTGCAGAGGGCTGCCTCCCAAACATCTCAGATGCTCAGGTGAAGGCTGCCCTCTCCAAAGCAAAAAACACTGCTTCCATGGGACCAGATGGCATCCCAGGTTCCGTCCTACATGAACTACAAGAGGAACTAATCCCTCAAATAAAACAGCTATACAATCTCAGCCTCACTACAAGATATGTGCCCACAGAATGGCATACAGCAACAGTGGTCCCACTCCACAAAGGTGGAGCCTCTACGGACCCTGGAAACTATCACCCCATAAGCCTGACTAGCTTAGTCTGCAAGGCTATGGTAAGGATCATCATGGAGCTCATAAACAAAGACATTGGGGACCTACAGACACTAGATCCTACCCAGTTCAGCTTTGTCAAGGGCAGATCCTGCCTTTTGAACCTGGTTGACTTCTTTGAAACAGTCACCAAAGCCATAGATGAAGGGAAGGTAGTCCGCACAGCCTATCTGGACCTTGCAAAGGCATTTGACACAATACCCCACTCGGGCATCATAGATAAGCTATCCAGCTTAAATATAAACCCCTGTGTCACAAGATGGGTCGCAAACTGGCTCAAAGACAGAACCCACAGAGTGAGAGTTGCTGGAGCCATGTCAGACTCAAAACCGGTCACAAGTGGCATCCCACAGGGTTCTGTCCTGGGACCACTCTTGTTCAGTATATACTTTTCCGAGGTACAGGCAAATGTGGGAGGACTATGGCTCACCAAGTTCGCAGACGACTGCAAACTGGGCACCATAATCAACTCTCCAGCTGACACAAACATCCTTCAAAAAGGTCTCACAGAGACAGATAACTGGTGCCAGCACCATGGTTTAAAGCTAAATGTCAAAAAATGTATAGACATACCCTTTGGCAAAAACAATGTGCCCACAAATTACCACATAGGCAGAAACCCATTAAGTACAGATAAAGTTATTAGGGACCTGGGGACCCAAGTTGATAGCAATCTCTCCTTTGAAAACCACATTGCCAAAGTGGTTAGAAAGACCTTCTACATAGCCCACCTCATCACAAAGGGTTTCACATCTAGATCAACAGAGGTAATCATGCCCCATTTATTCATCCCTCATCAGGCCCATCATAGAATATAATGCCCTTTTTGGGATGTACCTTACCCGACACCTGCAGCAATTAGAAAGACCCCAAAAGTATCTCACCAAGAGGATCAAGGGTCTCAAACAGATGCCATATGCTGCTCGGTTAAAAAAACTCCAGCTCTACTCAGTTGCATACCACCTACTTCGAGGTGATCTATGCCTGACATACAAAGCTATGTCAAATCCAGAATTAATGGACATGCTCCACCTCAGTAAATCTAAATCCCTTAGAGCCACATGCTCGAGGGACTTGAACCTCAGCACAGAAATAAATAGAACTTGCTGGAAGGACAGGATCATAACCCAGAGGCTCCCTTCACTCTGGAATAGAATTCCAGTTCATGTGAGGCAGAGCACCTCACTGAATCTCTTCAAGAAGAATCTCGATAAGTGGATGGTGGATCGTAGGTTTGTCCCAGGGATTACTCCTGTGTCACTATTAGACAGAGGCATAGTAAACTAAACCTTAAAAAGGGCACAGTATACTCAAATCAAGGGGTTGCGTAAGCCATACAGAATCGGGCTAGGTTTATAATTGCCCCAGGGCAGATAGCCTAGTATGAACCTATGAACCTATGAACCTATGAACCTATGTACATATGTGTTGTGTGTGTGGTCCATGCACATATCCACTGCGATTACATGTATGTCATAGCCAAACATGTGTGATCTTTGGTGTACAGCGACAGTCATCTGTCACAGCTGTGTAAGACCCAGGGTCCCTGGTATGTGTAGAGCCGACCTCGTCATTACAGTGGTATCATTGCAATGCATAACACATGATGGAACCCTGTCGGTACATGTGTAGTCTACACAGTTGCTGTGGACCTATGTACAGTCCACTGGTCATGAGCCACACGGTGTTGTGATAATGTATGGCAGTGTATTGCTGGTCCTGCGACATGGTGATGTCTGAGGGCTACAATGTATGCGGTGTGTACCTCTGTGATCTGCACCTGAGACATCTGTGATGGCTCCTGAATGTGTACTGGTCAGTGCATGTGAGTGGCATTCATGTACGTGGGGACAGTAACACCATACTGTGCCCTTCTGTGTTTAGAATCCGTGTGCATGCAAGACGGCCTTTTGCAACTGCTGACGGCCCTTTGCAACCGCTAAGTGTGTGAGCATGCCCAGTACGCCGTTGTGTAGATGGACACACAGTACATTCCAAACTGCGCCCTTCCGTGTTTAGAATCTGTGTGAATGCAAGACGGCCCTTTGCAACTGCTGACGGCCCTTTGCAACTGCTAAGTGTGTGAGCATGCCCAGTACACCTTTGTGTAGATGGACACACAGTACATTCCAAACAGACATGTGATACCAAGCGTGTGGGCATGCCCAGTGACACCTTGTGTCGGTGATGTGCCTCTGTGTATGGGCATGGCCATTGACATCCTGTATAGTGATGGAGGTCATCCAGGCAACAGATGTCCATTGTCCATGTCACAATGGCTGCCTACATTGAACTCACTGGTTGACTGTCTTGAAGGGTGTACTGTCTATGTAGTGTTGTTGTAGTGCTCCGTAGATATTTAGTTGCCCCGATCACACCACTGCCATGTGTTTGTCTACGTCTACCTTGGGACAGTAATATGCTTTCAGACTGCTCACTCTCTATACATTCCCTGTCGGCGTCCTTGCCTTTGTGGATGATGTCACCTACCTAGACGTATGCCTCTGGGAGTGCTGTGTTCAGAAATCTCGGTAGCGCGTTCTGTAACTGCATAATGCTGTAGTGTGATAAGATAGTTAGGTGTATGTTCGACTCCCAGCCCTGCCAAGTGTGTGTGGGTGTGTGTGTGTGTTTCCAGCTGCCTGGGGTCACAATAATGCTTTTAGATGGCTCACAGAACATACATTCCCTATAGGCGTCTTTTGCCTTTGCGGATGATGTCACCCACTTAGAAGTATGCCTCTCGGAGTGCTGTGTTTGGTATTCTCGGTAGCGCGTTCTGTAACTGCGTATTGCTGTAGTGTGATAAGGTAGTTAGGTGTGTGTTCGACTCCCAGCACTGGCAGGTATGTGCTTGTGTGTGTGTGTTTCCAGCTGCCTGGGGACAGCATAATGCTTTTAGATGGCTCACAGCACATGCATTCCCTATCGGCGTCTTTGCCTTTGTGGATGATGTCATCCGCCTAGAAGTATGCCTGTGGGAGTGCGGTGATGCCTGAACTCGGTAGTGAATTCTGTTACTGCATAATGCTGTAGTGTGGCAGACTAGACAGGTAGATGCTCGATTCCAGGTGTGTGTTTGGCAGTTATACTGTATGTGTTGGTATCTGTGGGTGGCTAGTTGCAGGATGTGTCCAGTTTATTTTGTTGCTAACCTATTTAATGTCCACAGCCCGCATATTCTGCAAAGACACTGGGTTGTCAACCCATACAGTCGCCAATAGGTCTGGTGAGTAACTGTCAGCAGCCCTACTCTTACCCTTGCTATGGTCTGACCCGTGTGATGCAACATAACACATGTGCCTTGATATTAACAACACTACATGATGCAGGTGGCACATGTGGTTACCTTTCCATTCCTGTCTAATGCATTGCTGTCATGTGGTTCACTGTTGTGACATAAATACCATATCTACATATGTGTTCATGTATATGAGTGTATGTATCTATATATATATATATATATATATATATATATATATATATATAAATATATATATGTGTCCATGTATATATGTCTACAAATAATATATGTGATATATGCAGATGTAGAAATGGACATAGATGTGAACATATGTCTCGGGAATTCAGCACTACTGACTATTTGTGCTGGATGATCTGTACGTGATAACCTGGGATCTATGTATATCTGCCATGGCGTGGTGTTAATGTACATCATCTGTGGTGTTCAGGGCCACGGATTGTAGTCGTGTAGACACTGGTAATTTTGTTTCGGGGAAGACCATGGGACATCGAATATGGTGATGGTAGGGCACCTGTTGCCAGTTATGTGTGGATCTGAGCGACACTGAGCAGTGGTTAATATGTTGGAGGTTCGGTATGGGTCATATAACTATTCATTAGAAGGCTATACTATGCAGGTGAGGTTGATTATGGTGTATCACATTTATCACCAGGGTGTGCTGCTGGTCCCTGGAGTGTATGTGTGTAGTCAGCCAGGTGCAGGTCTTGCATATAGATGATAGCATGGGAGAGGGGTCAGGCATACTGTACGTACATTGCAGTACTGTGCCTCGGGAGTGCTCCTGCCCTAGCAAACCTCAGCTAGGGGTGTGTCTATACTTGCCTGGTGATGTTGGGAGGGATGACAGCAGTGGTGGGGTAGTCAGGGTGTCCAGGCTTCACACACAGGTGTTGATCAGCACAATCAGCTGATGACATGGCCAGCCCGCTCATGAACAGTACACTAATGCGAGCAAGCAGCATACACACATATGTCTTCCGCACTCTACACCACCGGTGTATACCTGCAGAGACATTTTACGACACAGTCCAACTAAATGACATGGGCTGCAGCAGCCAACATACACCAACATGTGCAGGGGGCTGGGGCAGTGCAGATGTGTATGCTGCCGAACAACCCTTACTGGGGTGACATATGACTTTATTGACTGAGGGTGACTTACCAGGGTCTACATGGGCTGGGGATGTTAGAGCCCTATGGGGTGGACAGAGACCTTCTACAGCAGTTTATTGACCTGTGCCTAACACATCACACAGGCCGAGGGGAATGCATCACAGTGAATACCATGGGATGTGTTGTCCTAGGTGTACTAGCCACAGGTACCTCACACAGCACAACTGGGGATATCATGGGTGTCTCACAGGCATCTGCATCAAGAGTATTCCACCACTTCACAGATGCCATGTCAACACATGCTAGTGAGCACGTACAGGTCCTCCACATATGTGATTAGTGGACCTGCAATATGAATCTGTTCCACCACATGGATGAGTACCCTGGGGTACTGGGTGCTATAGCCTGCACACGTAGCACCACCCAGGGAGCAGGGTAGGGCCTACAGTCAGTGCAGGGGCATACCCTCCAACAGCTAGGCCCTATGCGATGGCCAGGGCATGACATTGAATGTGTGTGCTGTCTGCCCTGGAAGCTGTGATGTGTCTGATATATGGTGTCTGACACAGCGGTAGCACACCAGTGGCTATGTGGACATCCCCTACAGTCTCCCAGTGGTGGATGCTAGGTAAACACTGGTGTAGTGACTTATAACACCCATCAGCAATGCACACACACCTGAACACTCACACCATACTGAGGCGGATGCACAGGCAAGACATATACATGAGCATGTGTTTGGGATGCTCGGTTCACAGTTCTGGTATCCAGACACATCTGTAGGGGCTCTGCAGTATTCACAGGTTACATGCATACATGTTGTTGTGTTATTTGCTATGCTACAAAATGCTAGCCTGCAGTAACAGTTGCAGCACAAATGGCATGGGGCAGGGCCACACAGCCCAACACCACTGCCAAGGCCTGTACAGGCACAGTGTGACTTGGTGAAGGAACTACCTGTGTAGGGCACAGTCGGTGACAGCCCGTGCATAGTATGACCTGCCCTTAGCAAAGAGGCAACACACGGCATATGCACTGACACAGTAGGTACACATGGATTTCCCCTCTCTGACCTGCACACAGTACAATGGATGCCAAACATGACAGTACCTGTGCTCGGCCATGTAAGGGAGGTGCACTGTGTGCATCCGTAACACAACCAGGGTATGTCTATTGACCTAACAAGTGGCAGTTGTATTACAATGTGTACTTACCCATTGCTCTTGTATGTATATGAGCATACAACTGACTGTGGTGGCCAGATGTTAGGGCAGCAGACAGTACACATCCATAGTGGCACCATGACCTCTGTAGCACATACAGGGTTCATAATGGTAGCCTGTAGTACACAGGGTGTCCTACCCACTGCAGATTATGGGCTGACCATCATGTGTGTCCGTACAGCCCATACATGTCCCATGCAGCTGGACAGATGTGGAGCAATACAGACAAATAATATATAATGGCCTATGGATATGCCCACTGACAGACTCCCACCCCATATGACACAGACAGATGACAACAGGCCAGGCTGTTTGATGTAGGATGTGTAATAGTACATCCAACACCACTGTGCTGGTAATTAATGCTGGGAACTGACGTACCCTGGTATCCCACCAACCAGCAATTTAGGTAAGTCCACACACTGACATGGAGTACCTGGCAGACCTGTACAGTAGCGGCAGATGTGTACAACTGTTGGCTGTGCCCACCGTCACACCTACACATGTGAGTCATGTGCACCACCCACGGTGCTGTGTAGGACTGTGGTTGCATGTCCCCCCAGGCTATACAGACATGTAGCAACTGTCAATGCCACATGACCATTAACTACCCTGCAGACACAGCATGTCACCTGTCTGTGTAGAACGAAGAGGTCAGCAACACAGTACTAACTATCTGCACATGTGACACATGCAATACAGTTGACCATACTTTGCATGCTCACACACATGACGGTATTGTCAGTCTACAACATGTGCAACAGTCTTACTGGGCATGCTCACACACTGATACACAGGACGGCCAAGCATACACACACCAGTGGTCCGGACATATCTGCCAGTACATTGCTATACTGTAGGATGTCTGCACTGTATGGTGTTTGCGGTATATTGTCTGTACATCTGCTATGTTCTATTGTTCAGTCACATGAGCTATGTGTGCAGGGTACGTCTACCATCACGTATATAGGGCGGTTCTTTGTTTGCGGACATGCCGATGCCTTTGGATACAAACTGGGTAAGGCAGAGTCCAGCAGGTGGGAGCTGTTGTGTGTGGGTTTGCACAGTGTTAAGCACTGCTGACCTCTGATCACAGCACCTTATACACGTTTACACTCCATATTTCTTTGACAGGGCACTACTGGCATACTGGTAGACAAACACGCTTTCAGCCGCTCGCTCTCCGACATGTCCGCTTACATTTGTCACTCAAGCTGGGTCTGTGCGATCCCTTGTGATGTGTATTTCATCAGACTACATGACTACAGTATCGGGTATGTGTAACCATTTTGCAACGGCAGCCGTTCGACTGTACAGACTCGGCGGCCTGTCCAATGACGTAATCATATTATATGCGTGTTTCTCATACGATCTGTTCCCATCTGCCTGATACATGGGAACCGATACTCTGCAATGCTGACATGTGACTTGGGTTTGTTAACACAGCGGTCTACCGAGCCATGCTACCGCATACCAACTGCACGTTGACCACCTTTCAGATTGCACAACGGGAGACTGTAGGAGTGACACCTTTCCCACTTTGCATGGGACAGTCCCTCATCACACATCACATGTGACAATACTAGAACTCTCCACCAATCGGGGACACATTTCTGCAGACTCGTGGACAGGTCATGAAAAGCAGGGACACATTTACAAATGTAGTGCTATTAACTTGACACATTGACAGAATCCGAGCATATGACATAATACACATATTGTGATGTGACAGTTGTTTATAACTCCTACTTATTGTTATTAGTCAGTGAGTGTAATTCACCACCTTTCCTTTAACAGCCACTACATTTAGGAGGGATTAAGAGGGACACACTTAGACTTTCAGTCAAACGCATGGACATACCTGACATTCAGGGACAGTTGAGTGGTATGGACAATACTCTAGCCATTGCAACTGTCCTGATTAGGGGACCTTCTCATGTTGTAGGTGTCTGTGCTAGTTGCTTGTTACAGGTCTTGTATACCTGACACGTCGATATGTCATATGTAGTAGCATAAGCAACTATACTGCTGCTAGACTATGCTTTGATTTGCTCCAATACGCATATTTCTGTACTATGCATGGCTGTATGTATGTTCTGCCCTGGTACATCTGACAGTTCTGCAGACCAGGTTCCACTTTGGCCATTCAGACTGGTGGCCGACCTATTGACCCTATATGTAAAGCTATCACATGTGTCGAGGAAACACATACCCACAGCATACCTCTCAACTGTCCCTGATTTTCAGGGCCGTCCCTGATTTTGAATCATATTTTCACTCTGTCCCTCTTAATCCCTCCTAAAGCTAGTGACATTTGGAGGAAAGGTGGTGAATCACATGTAATGAATAATGACAATAAGTAAGAGTTACAAACTTCTTTTACTTCAGAAAATGTGTATTAATTCATATGCTCTGATTCTGTCAATGTTTCCAGTTAATAGCTCTAATATTTTAAATGTGTCCCTGATTGTTCTTGTGTTTTCTTGACTTATCCGTGATTTTGTTGCAATTTGTCCCCAACTGGTTGGGAGGTCTGAGTCACAGCCAGTAGTGCACGGATGACCTCCACGGTTTGCATACGTTAAGGTTATTCATGTAGCATTATAAGTGATAATACTGTTTCCTATTAAATGTAGTTGTTACTGATACAACAAAGTGATATCTGACACCACTACACACACTATATAGCCTCCATTCCCGAACTCACAGGCCCAGACCTCTCAACCAATCGGGGACAAATTTCAACAGCATCAGGGACAAGTCAGGGAAAAACAGAGACAATCAGGGACAACTTTAAAATATTATTGCTATTAACCTGATACACTGACAGAATCCGTGCATATGAATTAACACACATTTTCTGATGTAAAATTGTAACTCTTAATTATTGTCAGTTTTCATTAAGTGTAATTCACCACCTTTCCTCCAAATGTCACTAGTTTTAGGAGGGATTAAGAGGGACAGAGTTGAAATTTAGGTCAAAATCGGGGACGTCCGTGAAATTCGGGGACAGTTGAGAGGTATGCACAGGCCATGTGCCATAACTGTCATTTTGCAGGACACAACTGCCCAGATGGGTTTGTCCCTCACAGGCGTACATGTGTTTAACCTCTTCTATTATACTATCATCTACCTGAAGTGGTCAGCAACTTATGCAGTTTCCGTCAGTAGCAGAACTCACATACCAATGGGTGTGACTGAACACCATATCAGGAACAGTGCATAACACCCTGCGGGACACATTTAGACGATTGGTTCTATTAACCAGACACATTCACAGTCACAGATCATATGTATTCATTCATGTTTGTCGAGGTACATGCTGCTTATGACTCATACAAGTTGTCATCTGTCATTACCTGTATTCCGCCACCTGTTCACTTAATATCAGTAGTTCTGGCAGTGTTTCTTTGGACTTTGGTACATTCTGATACATAACTATGGACATCCATGCTACACAGGTACAGGGCACTATGTAGGTCTCTCTGTATTCCCTGATGGTTTACAAACTATCCGGTAGATGTGCTCTTCAGGTTTGGGAGGTGTAGGCGTATGCTATGCCCACATAGGACTATTAATGACTTCCACTGGGCGGGCCCTACTACATCTCTGCCAACCAGCACCTGCACACTTAAGCCCATTAATGCATACCCATGGTCCACCTACCTGGCACTCCTCTACAGCAGTCGTGACAAATACTTACTGCGAGCGCAGCTGGGGTATGAGCACACCCCTACACATTGCTCACTCTCCCCATCTTGGGACACATGTCGTACGTTTTGTCAACCCATGTATTATCATACTTGCACAATCTACTGTTCCATGTACACCTACATCCCGCTCGCATCGATGATTACAGGTTCACATGTACCCTGAATTTTTGGGGTCCCACAAGGGACACCATTATCCATGTTTAAAGTATAGACCTTGCAGAACTCTCCCACTGGTCCTTTCTTACCAGTGTTTGGACAGCGGCAGTGTATTGATCTGTATTGCCTGTCTGTATGTCTGTCTGGCCTAGCTGGGTGATGTGGGGGGTACAACATTTCTTTATTGGGCTTCCCAGTCACAAATGCCCGGGCTGTAAATATGTTACCCCTAATTGCTGTGAAGTAACCGATTTATGTGAATGTGTATATCTACACTGACATATAGTTTGTTTTTTGTGTATGTGTATATATCACTACCTGTTGTTTGTGTATATCTATCTATCTATCTATATCCGTAGTATATCCTTGTGTGTGTGTGTGTGTGTGTGTGTGTGTGTGTGTGTGTGTGTGTGTGTGTGTGTGTGTGTGTGTGTGTGTGTGTGTGTGTGTGTGTGTGTGTATATATATGTATATATATATATATATATATATATATATATATATATATATATATATATATCTATATATATATAGATATGTCCGTATGGATATATATGTGTATGTCAATTATTATAGCTATTTGTATATATACGTTTTTATCTATATATACATATGTGTGTCCATTAACCTATACATTTCCCAGACATGGACACTTACACATGCGTATTGGTTTTATCCCTACTTCAACAGCATACTATTGCTTTAGTCATTCTGACACCAGCATTTCACTCCGGTGAACTTGTGCTCAGTATATTGCACGTTGCGCAGCGGACAAATGTCGCAGGTTTTTCATGTCTGGAGTGCCGCTGCTAGCTGGGTTCTGATAGTGTAATTCGACCTATTCCTCATATGCACAGCCTATTATTCTTGATACTGTGTTTGTTTCTTCCCACATTTATATTATTACTGTTGAAAGGATGTGTTTTTGTGTTACTGTGACTGTACGTCGACAAATGTTGTCTTCATGTAGTTGTGTCTTTCTGCTTTTCCCTGTTTGGGGTTGTCACAGCAGAACTCCGTTCCGCTCATGAGTGGCGTATAGGTTTTAAGTACCGTGCTGCCAGACCTGATGCACAACATCAGACAACGATACGCCCAGTCACGCATGTCTCCACGCAAATGAAGCTCTATCCGAGAATCGCAACTACGTACTAGCTAGGGTTACCACCTGTCCCACTTTGTGAGGGACAGTCCCGCTTTGGGCAGTTGTGTCCTGCGAAAAACTGATATAATGGCAGGTGTCCTGAGATTAATGTACGAAAATGTTTCCTACGTTTTCTTTCATAGTTTCATAAAACAGTTATTTTTTCTCTGAAACACCTACATGTGATATGAAATAGCATAAGCAACTCAAATGCTACACGAATAAGCTTTTATTTTGGCAGAAAGGTGAAGTTCTATCATTTGTACTGGTCATGGGTATGTTTTGTCCTCCAAATCTGACATTTCTACAGAAAATGTCCCACTTTGAGCATTTGAAATGGTGGTATCCCTACTAGCTGACCTCCACGGGCCGCTCCATTGCACCCGCCGCAACATACCCTATCACTCCTGTGTCCATACTCGCATATTCATGGTTTCTCCTGCACACCCGTGTTGAGTTTCCCCACATAACAGACATTATACACCTGATATCCCACTTGCATCTACTTATTCTGAGTTACATATTTTTACTGGCACTTCTTTAGGATTACATGTGCCTTATTCCTTATGACAGTACCACTTTGATGGAATCCGGTTAACAGACCCATGCGAACGCGGTCACCTTTACATGTATAACTGTTGGCTTTACAGCACAGAGGCTTCTATTACACAATTAATATGTGCTATAGTCATACTTGCACTGGGAATGCCTTTACATTGGGCGGATGCTGTAACCACTACACTATTGGTGTTCTGGCTCATTTATATGTATACCTATGGTTCATAGCTACTCTGACAAATGCCTTACCACTTCCCTTACACAGCAGGCATCCATTCTCCTGCTGGGAAAACTGCAGTACTACAATTTGGACATTCCCTGTTTCCTACTGCTCTAGATCTGTGCTGCGAGTCTACTCACTCCAAGGATATTCAAAACCCCTATGCTTATAGTCCTCACACATACACGTGTTGGATTGTCAGGGTTTTCATGTGCTGGTCTGGGTTTAGGCTCGGTCGACTGGTGATTAGCACTGCCCTGGTGCTGTTCAAAGATCAGACGTAGCACATGGCCAGAGTTTCACAGTCTACCTGTGTTTACAGACGCAGGTGTTTGGGCACCTCTGACCACATTATTGGGTCAGCGCTACATAATTTAGAGTGGGGGGAGTGGTTCCACTACATAAGCAGGTTGGGGGGGTGGTTTCCCTTCCCATTTGACTATTTCATTCATTTATACATACAATGAATATTATTCTTGACATCTGTTATGAAATCACTACAGGTATGCAATAGTCAGTCAACAGCTGGGACAGTTGGTTGGTGTACTTCTGTGTATGGACCTCTCTGATAGTCGGCGACTCGTATCTACAGTGACAGGGACAAGACTATGACAACTCAGGGACAATCACGGACACTTCTACCATATTAGTACTATTAACTTGGAACATGTTGACAGATTCGTAATACTACTAATTGTCTGCAGTTAAATGCGTCTAGTACTCTTCATTGTTGTGAGTAGTCATTCTCATTCAACACCTTTACCCCAAAGGACACTGGCTTTGTGAGTTTTTAAGAGTCTGGCCAGTTATTGTGCGAATGCTCTGACCATTGGTATCGTTGACATTGTCATATCTATGGTTTGTACTGTATTCCAGTGACTACGGTTGGCACCTTTCCACATGGCCAAGATGGGACATTTTCGGAACACACCTGGTTTTAAATGCCGACACATACCCACAGTCAGTACAACGGATAGAACTTTACTTATTTGCTGACATAAAAGCCTATTGTTGTAGCGGTTTATTTGTTTATTCTGTTCTTTTGTAACGTTTAGGTATTGTAGATAGTGCAACAATTATTTTCTGCTACCTTTACATCACATATGGGACATAATTATGTCCTACAATCCCAGGACATTTGCCATTTGATATGTCTTTTGTCAGGACACAACTGTCCAACAATGGACTATTCCTCGCAAAGCGGGACAGATGACAACCCTACTGCAGACACCAGATTTTTTGGGCCAACACATAGCCACGGTCACTGCAGGTTTAGAACACGCATTTGTTTCCTAGCTGTAAGCCTTATAGCTTTGGCACTTTTGTTGTTTGCCTGTTTCTTGTACGACTTACGTTTATTCTATCCTGACGTGACCTCTTTAGGCAACTGTTACATGCAGTATAGTGCATAGTTATTTCCTACTGTCACAAGACATTTGGCATTGTACCATTGTTGGTCAGGTCACACCTACACACACATTAATTTTCCCTCACACAGTGGATCAGGGGTATCCTGTTTACGTCAGTGTCTTCATCACCCTTATACCATGTGCCACTATGCGAATGTGTGCAATATATTCTCCCACTTATTCGTGTCTGGACACGTGCGTCACGGGCAGGTGTTTGATCCTGGGTGGTAGGTTATGCATGACCACTTAGGGCTGGACAGTGTCGTGCACCTCTAATGCACATTCTAACTTGTTTCCAGATATTTATTGGACTGGACTTCGTGTCTTCCATTCAAAATTGGACCAATCCACAACAAGCGAGATAACGAACATCTTTTTGGCTTTACAAAAATGTGCTGGGGGTTTTACATGCAAGGGATATATAGTGTGCAATCCCGCAACTGCCTAGGGTGACACTACCTACCACATATTCGTGGTGTTCACTATGTATAGCTGTGGCTGCACCAAACCAGTAGGCCAAGTATGGCTGGATTTGGTGGACGTTCAGGTACGGGAGCGGGTTGTGTGATGTGGAGGGGATGCTGGGTAGTCCATTATGCATCCAGGTGTGTTGCATTTGTTATGGCCAGTTCCATCAGGACCAATCTGTGGGTATGTGCCAGTGACATGTCTTTCGATTTGTATCGCACATTTTAATATTCATATGTTTGTGGGATTGTGTTCTACAGTATGGCCTGTCTGGTTGTATTGCAGCTGTTTATACATGTGTTTGTGTTTCTTTCAGCTTCACCCGCTGCTCCCTCATACACCTCCAGTTCACCTATTCGGCATATGACACAGTATCACCTTGGAGGATTGTACCATTACCCATCCCACACACACACAGATTCCTCACACCCCATAAATCACTGCTTTGGTTGTTGGCCCATGACAAGGCCAGAGTAACACATTGAATACCCTACATGTTTATGGTTGTGTGGACTACCCTGCCATGTTTGCCTTCCACATGCTATGCCTCACCACATAGGTTGATGCCCATACTTAACTTTCATTACATGGTTGGTATACTCGGGTACTACCCATTCAACTGTGACACATCCTGACAAGTTCGGCTTGTACCACTGATTTCCAGATTTTGGAAGCCTGTTCTACTCATTGGTAGGATGCCACCTTTTCCTATGTCCACGATGGGATATATTCCGTACACATATCCGACTGTACTAGACAACACATCCCCACAGTCTACGGTATGGATAATACTGTTCCTATCGGCCTACATGTTTCCTTATTGTTATAGCTGTTTATATGCTCCTTCTGTTTCATTTACATGCTTATTCTATTTCCTATCACATTTGGTATGTGAAATACGGACATACCTTTTGTATGTGACTGTTACATGCCTTGTGTGATATGATTCGGACATAAGGTCGCTAGATATCTACATTTATTGTGTATTTTGTTATGGATACATCGGCCCAGCTGTGTACCCTCCCTCACATTATGGGTCAGCTGGTGACCCTCACCATTGGGCTGGACGTACCTACTGGCAGCTCACTAACATATGATGCATTTCACTTCCACTTGTTATAGCTATCTAAATGGCGTTGGACTACGGCCACATGGTCTTCCTTGTCATTTGTTCGCGGGATAGGGACCCGTTATTCCCTGCTGTGCATTTGTGTTTGCTTCTTCACTTTGTGTTCACAGGAACTTTCTTGCATGCTTTGCATACGTTTCAGTATCCAGGGACACTGACAGATGTGATTACTATCTTGCAACTTGTTATATGCAAGCATTTTAGGTTGCACGTCGGCAGCTGCCATTTCCACACCTCCGTGCGGCACTTCGACACGCCCTATGCACTCGCGCTTCTTTCCTGCACATGTGGCTGTGGCGGCAGCGCACCTTCATTAATATGCATTTGGCACTACTGCACCATCTTCATGCCTCACTGTCGGCACAAGCCTACCGCCTTCCTTGCGCTGAGCTTCATGAATCCCGGGGACAGTCTTATTCAGTAATATCCAAAAAAGAATATTAGCCCACTTAGCTTTACACTTTCAGAAGAAAGCAAAGAGTGCCTCAGCAAAATTCTATAACAATGTTCAGACCAAACAGGCTCTCCAGGGCACAGGCTGTCTTGTAGCACAGGGAAAGTAAAATACTGCAATATCTCTCATGCCTGACATGAAGCTATTAAAAAAAAAAACATGTACTTCCACAAGTTATATTCCACAGCCTGTTCTGCAGAGGTTAGCCCCATCTAGGCATTTCCATTTCAGTCTTCCAGGTTTTTCTTTAGATGTATGTGTAACTTAATACGCTCCTCCATTTGAGGAACTATCTTCCTGTGAATAGCACTCCAGACTACTCCCTTTTTATATTATAGTAACTGGCAATAAAGTCCTTATGCTCTATGATGTGCAAATATTCCTACATGTTATTAGTGGTGGATTAAATGCACCTTGGGCCTGGGACAATGTTTATACCATGCCTCACCACACACACACACACACACTCACACACACACACACACACACACACACACACACACACACACACACACACACACACACGCACACACATTTTTTTGGACAATATATGAATGTTCTTGTACTTTTGGTCCACCTTTCTTATTTAAAACCATTTATACTGCTACTATCATAATATATCAGTTTCTGTACCCATCAGTTACAGTCAATATTGAAAATGTCCCTCATCTTGCTGTGATTTTTTACAGACTGCACCTAACTTGGCCTCGTGTTTTGTTTTATGCCTCATTTTTTTTTTGTTTTTTTTGTTTTTTCCTACCAAATACATTGAATATTCTGGCCACTCAGCTGGGGCCTGTTGTAAAAGTCAAAGTCCCATCAATGGCCATAGACATTTACCAGCTTGATGGTAATGCAGTCTTTGAGCACAACAATGTATACACCTTAAATTTCTAATAGTGATAAAAAAATGCCACAGTAAAGTATTTAACTTGTTTTACACAAATGCAAACTAGTCCTGCAAAGCCACAATAATTAGTGTTTAACTTGATCATGACAGCCAGACTGAGCCATTCTCATTCAAATGGTAATGGAGTACACATCAGATGCCTGATGTGGTATCACTAAATAATCATTGAAAAAATAATGTATTTCACGTCTATGATAGACAACCACAACGTATTTCAAGTATTGCAATTTTTTTCACACAAGTGCACATTAGTTCTGCAAATCCACACTATGTAAACTGAGAAAACAAGCGAATAAGTTATTTTATTTTATTTATTTATGTATTTATTTATTTATTTCAGTTTGATGACCAGGGGAATCCACTGGGATAAAAAGAGTCCATTTTCAATGGAGGCCCAGGGAGAAATGCTCCAAAAACATAATGCAGACATATATGATGAAGTATAGCCATTATTATTAGAGAACAAGAATACAGCATGGTACATATAGACAAAAGACATTAGAAATTAATCATACAAATACACAAAGCAGTAGTATATTCAAGATGAAAGTTTTTTTTTTTTACACAGAAATTAGTTTCATATTATGGAATAGGCCATTCACGGTGCAGGAGAAGAATTGTCCATTTTCATCCACAGCCTGTCCCCACTCAGCAATTATAGCCCCTTTGCTGTGTACAACTCATCTAACTGTGATAAACGATAGTGCCTCTGAACCTATTAGAGCAAGAATCAGGAACAAAACCAAAAATAATGAGGGGCATTATCCCACAGGCAGAGACAGAATTATCTTATAAATGTTCTAGAATAACATATTTAACACAGCATGCATTTTCTGAAGGATAAGAAGTGTGAAACTCAACCATATGTCATTATTTAATTATTATAATCGACTCTGCCTTGCCAGAATCCACAATTTTTAGGATGAACAGATACAAAATATATGCAAATTCAGGAAAATCCTGTGAAATCAGGGCAGTTGAAAGTTATGCAAATTCAAAATGGTTTTACATAAACATCAGCCACAATTACACCAACTTATTTTACATAAATACATAAATACACATTAGTCCTACAAAGACAGATGATTTAATGAGTAAACAGAGGTTAAATTACACAAACACCCTGAATCCCCACGTAGCATGTTTTTGCATTGTCAGACATTTTCTGAAAGGTATGAAGTATGAAAATTCAAATGTCTGTCATCATCATTCATTAACTGCAGTCCACACTAATTTGCCAAAACACAAACCCTCAAATTTTACATGAAGCAGGCTAATAATTTAAGGCATCCGTGGACATTCTCTAAAACTGAGGACAAGTTCAACTTTGTTTCTTACAGCTGCCAGAGAATAAACATTCCCATGTATTTCATATAAATGTATATTAGTCCTGTAATGACAGATTTTAAAATGAATAAATGACAAGAAGGCCCCCATTTAATGACTGCAGTCTTCAATTAAATACTGCAAATCCACAAATTTTAGGAGGCAAAGACCAAGTGAGGAAAAGTCAGTGAACGTCTCAAAAATCAGAGACAGTTTCGACTTTATTTCACAAATAGTAACCAGAAAGTAATGCAGTCAAACTTTAACCTGAGCAAATGGCAAGTGAAAAAAAAACGACTGAAGCAACTACTTGTATACAAGAACACGGTGAGTGGAACCCAGTACAAACCAGTAAAAACTACTACAAGTCCTACTTTTATCAACAGACTGTGAGCAGTGTAGGTCTATTATAATCTTCTCTTTGTGATACTCCTTCTGATTCTTCTGCTGTAAACACTACTGGACCCCCCCTTTCCTCCAATTTATTGTAATAAATACATTTTCCAAAGCTTTGCATTTGTTTTATTTTCTTATATTTTATTTATCTTGTATATTACATTTATTTTATATTCTTATATTTTATTCTATCCTTTGTTGAAACAAATATATACAATTTCCCAAAGCTTTGCATTTATTTTATATTCTACTTCCCTGATGCTCTACTAAATCTGCTTTCGGGTTTACATAGATAAAAAGACACCTTTAGCTACTGACCTGGGCAAGCTGGTTGATTGTTTTTCTCTTCTCACAGCTTTCTCCAAGTCTTGGTTCATGGCATCCCCCCTTTTCTTGTTCTTCTAACATAATTCTATTGTAAGTTTCCTAGCCCTGTCAAACCTGTTTTCTCACAACTTTCTTCAAACCCTGGCTCTTAGCCCCCGCCCCCTTCTCTCGGGTCTATATTACAAGATCAAATGCTTAGGTGATCAAACACCTAAAGATCGAACTTGTAATATAGAAAGCAAAAAAGAGCGAATGGCCGATTTAATGCAGGGAAAGATTTTCCTTCGCCATTCACCGGATTTTGCCATTTTGTCTACTGTAGAGCGATCTTGGAGTTGGTATATTTAGTTAAGGGGGGTGGGGACACAGCACCCCATGCCAGGGGATGTGGGAGTGAAGTCTCCACTTAGTTTGGGTGCAAAGTTATTTTTTTCCGTGGTCGACCAATTTGTTTTCCTGCGCCGTTCGACGTTTTTTGGTTCGATATTACAAGTTTGATGTTTAGGTGTTCGATCAACTAGACATTTGATCTTGTAATATATATGCCTTCTCTTTGTCTCCTAACATAATCATATTGTAAGCTTCCCAGCCCTATCAATCCAGTCTATTCCCTCCCTTTTCCTCTTGAGAGTTTACTTATTCCTCCCCTGAGCTGCAGCGCCATCTTTAAATACTTAGACCATCTGCTCCCCCTCCAGATTTCCTACCTTACTTTTCAGATAGCAACTCCGCAGTTGGTTTCAACCTGCTCTGTTCGCTCTTGTTGTGCTCGGGCTCACTCTGCTCCTCTGCCCTACCCCTATTCCCACATCCACATCAATTACATTTTTACTTACTCTAGCTCCTCCCCCTACCCCACCACCCAAGTTTCCCCCTCCAATTCCCCTCTCATTACACCACTAGCCTCCCCTCACATTACACCTTTAGCCACATCACCAACTAAACCCACACATACTCAACATCTTAACTCACCTCATTATTACCCCATTAGTACAACCTCTTTTCTACAACCACATCTTACTATTGCACACTAATTCTCACTCCTTTAGTCACCCACATCCCATACTACAATGCCCATCTCTACTATCACTACTCTACTTACCTTATCACTCTTTTTCAATAGCCTACATCTAACCTCTACATCATTCTTCTGCCTCTTCCTCCCACTGCCCATTTTCCTCTCTCCCCTTCCAGTCTGAACACACCACTTCCTTCTCACAAATTTCAGCCAGCCTTTACAACACAAGTATATTACTGGGTACCAGAGTAAAAATACTCCCCTCACCATCACCACAGCAATAATATTTTCTCTCTAAATTATCCAATCAAAGTAAAATGGAAACTAGAATACACTACTCTCACATATCCTGTAACAAACCTATCGCTATGTAGGGATACACATCCCAACCCAGATCTCATCTCCTCTCCTCTGCAACCCCCCAACTCCCATAAATCAACAAACTTCACTAAAATTAACCTACAAAGCAATAGAAATAAAATAACTGACTTCCATGCATGGATAGCCCACAACAAACCTGATATCATTGGCGCAACTGAAACATAGCTAAAACCCTATATTAAGGACACAGAATTCCTTCCTCTAGGTTTTGGCTGTCTTAGGGCTGACAGATCCTGAAAAAAGGTGGAGGCATCTCTCTTGTCCCATATACAAAACCCATCCCACAGTTCTCCACTGTCGAACTTCTAATTTCTTTCCTTAAAATGAATAATTGCAAAAACCTCTGTGTGATAGTCATTTAGATTACCCCAGGCAATAACATCCCACTTCTTGAGGAAATCCTTGCCTGGGCATCTACTAACATAAAAAAAATGAGACTATCACACTGGGAGACGTAAATCTCAACTGGCTGGACATATCCCCACACCACTCTAACTGCAATATCAATCTATATAAGTTCACCCAGCTAGTTAACACCATAACCATTCCTAATAAAATTAATTTTAATGGCTCAATCCTAGACTGGATTTTAGTGTCTGACCCAAATAAGATCACGTCTCCTGGTACTGTACTCTCTCCAATAGTATAAGTGAACACTTACCGGCCTTTATACAATGCGAATGTAGCCCGACAATTAATAAACATCAGTACATGGTTACCAGAGATGAATCCCAGTTCTGTCCATCTAGCTTTAACCAATGGTTATAGGTTCATAGGTAGGTACTAGGCTATAGGTCCTAGGGCCTATATAAGCTTAGCCAAATGGTATCCTGGTTTTCGTCACCCAAGAAAATTAATTTCCTGTGCCACTGTCGCGCAGAGCCGCAGAAGTGATCCCCAGGGTGAATTTCCTATCTCCCATCCAATCATCAAGATTTTTCTTGAAGAGTGCTAATGAGGAGCTTTGTTTGATATAGATAGGTAGTTTGTTCCAGAGTAAGGGAAGTCAATGGGACAGGAATCTATCCCTCCAACATGTTCTGTTTATTGTGGTGACAAGGTTTATGTCCCTAGAGCATGTAGCTCGGTGGGATTGGGATTTCTTTAAGTGGAGCATGTCCAAAAGCTCTGGGTTTGACATAGCTTTGTGTGTTAAGCAGAGATCGCCTCTGAGTAGGCGATATGCGATGGAGTAAAGCTGCAGATTTGTGAGACGGTCTGTGCAGGGCATCTGTTTGAGGCCGGTAATCCTCTTTGTGAGGTATTTCTGCAGCCTTTCCAGTTGTTGTAGATGTCTTGTGAGGTATATACAAAAGGGGGCGTTGTACTCTATAATGGGTCTAATGAGTGATGAGTAGAGGGGAACAATGACCTCCTTTTTCCTGTATGAGAAACCTTTTGTGATGAGGTGTGCCACGTAGAAGGATTTCCTGACCACTGTGGTGATTTGATTATCAAAGGAGAGACTACTGTCCACCTGTGTCCCAAGGTCTCTTACCACACTTTCAGTGTTAAGTAGACTACCGTCTATGTGGTAGTTCATGGGTACAGCGTTTTTACCAAAAGGGATGACAATGCACTTTTTGACATTGAGCTTGAGGCCATGGTTTTGACATCAGGCATCTGTCTCAGCAAGATCCTTTTGTAGGATGTCCAGATCTTTGGAGTTTTGATTATGGCTCTTAGTTTGCAGTCATCTGCGAACTTCATTAGTCAAAGACCTTCTGTGTTAGCATGTACTTCAGGGAAGTAGATACCAAACAGGAGATGACCCAAGACTGCACTCTGTGGTACTCCACTTGTCACTGGTCTGAAGTTGGACTTGGAGTCTGCTACTTTCACAGTGTGGGTTCTGTCAGTGAGCTAGTTGGCAACCCATCTTGTGACATAGGGACTTGTACCTAGTTTAGTGAGTTTATCTATAATTCCAGAGTGGAGGATGGTGTTGAAAGCCCTGGCTAGATGTAGATAGGCTGTGTGAACCACCTTACCCTCATCTATGGCTTTGGTGACCACTTCAAATAAGTCTATCAGGTTGTGGAGACATGATCTGCCTTTTACAAACCCAAACTGGCTGGGGTCTTGAGTTTGGAGATTACCAATGTCATTGTTTATAAGTTCCATGATGTTATGTCCCATAGCCTTGCAGACCAGGCTCGTCAGGCTAATGCAGTGGTAGTTTCCAGGGTCCATGGTAACTCCCCCTTTGTGCAGTGGGATAACCATCACTGTGCACCATCCAGTGGGCACATAGCCAGAGGTAAGGCTATGCTTGAACATGGTACTTAGGTGGGGTGCCAGTTCATTCTGTAGTTCATGTAGAATGCAGCCTGGGATGTTGTCAGGTCCCATGGATGCTGTGTTCTTGGCTTTGGAGAGTGTGTTTTTTACCTGTGCAGCCATGATTACAGGAACTTTGCATTCCTCCAGTATAGAGATAGGCCTTTTAGGGGATGAAAGGGAGGTAAAGTTAGCACTGAACCTATCTGCCAGGATGTTGGCAATATCAGTTGGTTCGTATATTTAGTGCCATTGTGCTGTAACTCAGAGCAGATCTAAGTGCTGCCATTGAGATTCTTGACATAGCTATAGAATGCTTTGTGGTTGTCTTTAGAGTCAGTGGCAATTTTGTTTTCATAACTAGCTTTGGAGGATTTTATGAGGGATCTCAGCTTCTTACTGAGGCTGATCAGGGAGTTCCTCCAATCATGGGATTTTACTCATTTTTGCAACAGTCTCTTTCTTCTGTTGCAGAGTTTGTTTATGGCAGGGGACCACCAGATTGGCTTCCGTTTTTTGGAGGATAGCAACTTGGTTCTGTTAGGGATTGCATGATCCATGCACTTGTATAAGTGCTTATAAAGTGCATTTGTGTAGGATTCAGCAGTCATACCTCTGTTGTCTGTCAGCATGGGTGTCGTGAAGTTTGCCACTTCTGTCTTAAGAAGCTTGAAGATGGTTTTGGAGACATTTTTTACTGTGGTTTCCCAAATGGGGGATGGGGGAGGGATGTGGATGTCTAGGATGATTAGCTTGTGGTCGGATCTGACCAACGAGTAATTGACTCTGGTATGCGGCACCGGTTGCCCATGTTGGTAATAACCAGGTCCAGGATATTGCTGCCCCTGGTGGGGGTGTGGATAAGTTAATCCAAGGCACTGGAATTCATGAATTCCAGAAAACATTGAGCACAAGAGTTGGTACATGAGTAGTTTTCCCAGTTAATGGTGGGGTAGTTGAAATCACCCATTATTAGGGTGTTAGGTTGTACCCTAATATTTTCCAGTGTATCAAGAAATGAGGAATGGGAATCCTGGGGCATGGTGGGGGATCTGTAGCAAGCTACAATTTGGATTGCAGTCTTGCCCAGAGTTAGTTGCACTTGGATAATCTCGGATGCATTATGCTGAGCAACTAGCCTGGAGGTGTGGATATCCTTAATAAATATGGACACACCTCCGCCTTTAGTGTTTCAGCCCAGGTTAGGTGGCCGAAAGGTGTGGTATGAATTATAGTCTGGTAATGCATGGGTACTCTCTGGAGCCTTGAACCAGGTCTCTGTCACTGCACAGATGTCGATGTTCTCCATGTTAAGGAGTGCCTTGAGTGAGTGCATTTTGAGGTTTAGACTTCTAGCATTGAGTAGCAATACCCTCAGATTCTGCTTGCTTATGCCTGTTATGGCGGTGAATTTGTCATTTGAACCTTGCCTAAAAAAGGCACTATGGGGTGGCTAGAGCCTTAGCCAGTATCCAGAATCTCAGGGGAGACAGGTGCAGGCCATCTCTGGCAAAGCATCATGGTTTGTTGAGCATGTCATCCCAGGCAGACAGATACTGGATCCCCTTAGAATGACACCAGAAGCTTATCCAATTGTTGAAGTCAATCATTTTGTCCTTGTACTGCGGTATCATTCTGGGTAATGGCAGGATGCTACTCAGGGCTAGGTTCATACCAGCCTGGGCTACACGATCGAACAGCTCCTCCATGTCCCTTTTCATGTAGTACAGGGAGGTATGTCTCATGTCATTCACACCAACATGGACAATGACAGAGTCATATTTGTACTTGTTATGGGGTGACCTGAGTGCATGCATTATGTGGCAGATCCTGGCACCCAACAGGCAGCTCACAGTAACTTTCTCCTTGTCTAGCCTGGTGAGTGGAACATCAGTGTGCCTGACTAGAGAGTCACCTACGACTAGAGTGTTGGGTACATTGTTATGCCTTATGGGCTGTAGTTGAGTGGCACACTGAGTTTGTGGGCTATGTGTCCTTTGGGTTGTGTTAGGGGGTGGAGGTTGCTTGTGTTTCTGCTTTGGAGGTCCCTGTTGCTTGGGCAGGTTTTTAATGAGAGCCTCCACGAATGTAGGTGTGTGTTTTGTGTTTCTATGTGTGTGTATTGGTGGTGTAGGTTTTTAAGAACTATGTGATGAGTGTAGTGTGGTGCAAGTGTTTACCTTCTCCTCTTGACTGTCTAGTCCAGTCTTGGGTGAAGAGAGCTTTGCTTCCAGTTTGGCTATATAAGTGCATCTCTCACAGGTTGTAGTGTAGGGTGGTAGGAGGAGAGGGTCGTCTGTGTACATGAGGCAATTGCTACATTGCCCCAAGATGCCCATATTCATCAGGTAGACAGGAGAAAACACCGGGAGCTGACCCTTAGACATGCCTAGATAGGTGCTTATTTGTTAAGTACGAGAAACTGTTTTCTTCTAGACAAGTGAGAAAAATTGAGTGCTGCAGTAATTTGTAGCTTATTTAGTGCTTACAATGAGTTCTGAACAAGTGCTGAGCTCAAAGAAACAGACTTGAGTGCTGAAACTAAAAAACTGGCAAGTTCTAAGAAACAAAATTGAGCTAGAAGGCTTCCCTCCAACAGAGAAAGGCTTGGGGGCTCAGAAGCCCACAAACAGTCCTGGACACAGCAGATCGGTATCCAAACTAGACTAGTCACAGGAAAGGCAGGAAACAAGCTTAGAAGCATTTTTTTTTTCTTAGTGGAATGAGAGAAAGGAGGAGCAGAAACTAAGTGGATTGGCCTTCTCAAATGTTCTCTCTGTATTAGGTAGAATGAGGTAATAACACTAGACTGGGAGGAGTGTCCCAGATCAAATTTACAGTAGGGGCGGGCAACTGCAAAGCCAGCAACTATAAAAACAGCATACAAATATTAACAAGCTGCAGAAATGTTTCTCACAGCAGAACAGCAGCAGTGAGCCTTTAAATTAAAATTTCAAACAGATAAAGGAGCCTCTAGAGAAAGCATTTAACTACAAACAAGTTATCAGAATCAAACAACCCAAACAGATGCTTAATAAAAGTGGACGATTTCCAGTTAATACTTCACACAGTGAAACTAGCTAGAAAGTATGCAGTAGACAAAGTGCTATAAATAACTCAAAAAATAAGCAAAAAAACAGGGTACTTAATGTCATATACTATAGATCCGAGTTTGCTCAGTGTCCTTCCTTCGATTAGCTCAGTGTGAAATAGCAGAAACAATCACAAACTTAACTTCTTACATAACAGAAAGTTGAAACCTGAGACAACTTAAAAAAAAAAGCTCAAAAGAACCAATGATGCGCTTACACTAAGCTGTAGTCCAGGTGACCCAGTCAGCCAATGACCTTAAACAATCCTCTCTCACTGAAATGCCTAATGGCTTTGGCTAAACCAAGATATCATTGAATATGTGCTCAGACACACAGCCTCCACAAACACTATGCCCAAACACAAGCTTGAATATGGTTAATGCTACAAATATCCACACTACTTAGGTAGAAACAAACTGCATAAATGTTTTTCACAGCAGAAAAACATCAGTGAGCATTTAAATGAAGGTTTTAAACAGATAAAGGGGCCTCTAGAGAAAGCTTTTAACTGCAAACAAGTTATCAGAATCAAACAACCCAAACAGATGCTTAATAAAAGTGGACAATTTCCAGTTAATACCTCACACACAGTGAAATTAGCTAGAAAAGTATGCAGTAGACAAAGTGCTATAAATAACTCGAAAAAATAAGCAAAAAAACGGGATACTTAATGTTATATATTATAGATCCGAGTTTGCTCAGTGTCCTTCCTTCAATTAGCTCAGTTGGGATGCACTAAAATCTCTTTCTCTTGAGGCAGTTGAGTTCTTCAACACAGCCTTCCTCAGCATACTAAACAATCTCGCTCCACTTAGACAAAAGAGAGTAAAGACCAACCATGCCAGTTAACTAACAAGATCCACTCAGGATTTAATGAAACAAAGGGAGAAATTATAGAAAATATGGCAAAAAACCAAAAACCCATCTGACCTCACCCAATATAAACAGCTCCGAAACCAGGTTAAGCACGTAGTACTACAAAACAAAAAAGAACACTACCTTACATTACAAAACCAACATAAGCAAAACCCCAAAAAATTCTTGCGCTCTCTCAGTTCTTCATGAAACCAGGCTCTAGTAATAATCCTTGCCCAAACCCAAAGAAAAGACCAATTGAAATTACTGCAACATTCAACTCCTGTTTTCATAGATAATATAGCCAAACTAACCACTATCTTTCCCAATACCAACTGTCCACCACAGCCCTCTCCACAGCTAACACCAGTACACCCTCTATTTCCAACTTTACTCCGTCCCTATACCCACCTCGACTATTAAAAATTTGCTTCTAAAACTCAAACCATGCACAAATGCCCCTGACAATATACTTGCCAAATACCTGCAAATCTCAGCCAACTCAATCACTTACCCTATCAACATACTTTTCAACAGATCTATCCAAGAATCTTATATGCCCATCATCTGGAAAAAAGATTATATCCTCCCTCTACAAAAGGGGGTTCCCAACATAGACACCACCAATCTTTGCGCCATTGCTATACTATCACCCATCTCTAAGATTCTGGAAAAATGTATTCATTGTCAATTTCTTCACCATCTGATTCACAACCACATCCTCTCCTCCACCCAACATGGATTTAGGCCAGGACATACTACCACCACTGCCCTCATATCCTTCATGGACACTGTCAACTGAGCCCATGACATGATAAAATCATATCTTCACTATTTCTTGATCTTTTTGATACTATATCCACTCTCTCCTTCTAACAAAACTCTCTAACACAGATAACTCACGTCATACTCTAAACTGGTTCACTAATTACCTCACTAGCAGGCAACAATCAACTAAATGGCAGAACTCTTACTGCCTTTTCTTAAACACCACAACTAGTGTTCCTCACTGCTCCATTTAAGGCCCACTTCTGTTTAGCATATTTATCATTAACTTCCACACTGCACTCTCTCAAGGCCCAGTCATCTAGTATGCAGATAACTCTACTACCATCTGCACTGCAAACAACTCCTCAGAACTACATTAGCCCACCTAAAATACCCTCACTTCCACTGAAATTTGGATGTCTAATAATCATCTTGCCCTGAACCCCAACAAAACCAAAGTAGTAATCTCTTCCCCCAAAAAGTCCACACCCCTAAAAAAACAGAACTTCACCATTCAATCCCTAAAAGGTACCACCATTGACATTGTGCCTAACACAAAACTCCTAGGTGTCATCATAGATGACAACCTCGCATTCAACCTGCACATCCAGTCCAATGTCAAAACGACACTTCAAAAGCTTGGCGCTCTCTACCGACACAAACATCTACTCAGTGCATTAGCCCGACTTTCCCTTGTGTCTTATTTTCTATTATCCCCTCTTTTATTTGGTGCTCCCCACCTCACCAACATTCAGACCTCTGTAAAGTCTAAGCTAGACTCATGGTACAACAAAATTGCTAAGTTTGTAACTAATGCCTTCTACTCATCCCACCACAGTTTATCATTACACAACCTAAAATGGCTTGAACTCCCCAACTATCTCACCTTTATCCAACTAACTATAGCTCACAAACTCATTTGTATTCTATCCATGTGCCCTGCTCTATCTTCTATACTTACTTTAAGCCAGCCTAACAGACCAGTCCGATCCAACATTCAGCTATTCGTAAATACAGAAAAATCATAGCATTCAGCTGGCCAGATGTTTTACTCTTTTACCATCACAAAAATTTGGAACTTCCTCCCCCAACACTTAGATCCACCCACTCAGTAACCCTCCTAAAGACATTGCTGAAACAGCACTTCTCCTCATCTTGGCTGTGCATATGTGCTAACACCACATCTCATATAACCTAATTTCAACCATCACAACTATTCTCACCCCAACTCTACTACTCTGGCATCCTCCTTTTATATCCACCTATCTTTTTACTTACTCCGCCTCCCAATCCTGTCCACTTCCCTCTTCTACTAACCCTCATTGTCCTGCCTTGATCCCTCCTGTCTACTTCCTTCTCTTCCTAACCCTTATAGACCTACCATTGTACCAGGCAAGACATTTGGGTACTCTCGCAGCCTACCTTAATATTATACCACCACTTATATCTGCAACAATATCCACTGACTTTGCTGATTCCTGCAACAGGACTCATATAGCAAATTGCTCAGCTATTACAGCTCCTAAACATGTGAAAAGTTTAAGTACCTAGTCTCTAATTAATTCCTATATCTGCATTGCACCCACTGCATGAAGTGTCCTATATAAATTTTGCTAGGTAAAAACTACTTATATGGAATGTTCTCATCCTTATACCCTGTATTGCTTGTATAATATCTTTGATTTGAGAATGATTACTTATGTACTGTTTTTTTCACCAATTGTATAAGCTGCCAAATAATATGTACTAAATGTATTTATTAATGTAAATTCTGTATTGTATAGAATATAGTGGCAAGATGATCAGCTTTAACAATTGGCTTAATTTCTGGTATCATTCAAAGGGGATCCAGTGTCTGTCTGCTTGGGATGACATGCTTGACAAGCCACGCTGCTTCGCAAGGGATGGGTTGCACCTGTCACCCCTGGGATTCCGGATATTGGCTAAGGCTCTTGCCACCCCCATAGTGCCTTTTTTAGGCAAGGCTCAAATTCTAAACCTACCACCCAAGAAAACAAAAGCGGGAAGAAACCAAGGGTAATGCTGCTCAATGCCAGAAGTCTAAATCTCAAAATGCACGCACTCGAGGTCCTTCTCAGTATGGAGAACATCGATGTCTGTGCTGTGACTGAAACCTGGTTCAAGGCTCCTGAGAGCACCCCGGCACTATCAGGTTTTACCTCATATCATGCGTTCCGGCCCCAAAACCCGGACCATACCACAAAAGGAGGGGGTGTAGCCATATTCATCAAGGATACCCACACCTCCAGGTTGGTGGCTATGCACGAAGCATCAGAAACCATCCAGGTGCAATTAACCATAGGCAAAACTGCTCTACAATTTGTAGCATGCTACAGGCCACCCTCTCAAACTCAGGAAACCCACACAGCCTTCCTGAAGACACTGGAGGGTATAAATGTATCACCAAACACCATCATATTGGGTGACTTCAACTACCCGAATATAGACTGGGAACATTACTCAAGCCCCAACTTTCTAGCCCAAAGGTTCCTGGAGTTCATAAATTCAAATGCCATGGAACAACTAGTCACCGTCCCCACAAGAGGAGAAAATATACTAGATCTCATCATCACAAACATGGGGGCAAAATGCTCCACACCGGAAGTATATCCCTCTTTGGTGAGATCAGATCATAAACTAATCTCACTAGAAATCCACATCCCGCCCCCACCCCAAACAAAAAAGACCACAGTGAAGAACTTCTCTAAAGCAAACTTCACACTACTCAAGACAGGTGTGGTATCCTTCAAGGCCTCCGAGCCAATGGAAACCACAACTCAATCTGCGGAAGCCCTTACAAATGTCTTCTATGAACACCTTCAGGACTGCATGGATCAGGCAATCCCAAATAAAACCAAACTCTTTCCACCAAGGGCAAACGTCCAGTCTGGTGGACCCCAGCCATAAACAAACTTTACAATAAGAGGAGAAAGCTATTACATGATAGAGCAAAATCCCAAAAAGGGAAGGCATCTTTGATCAGTACTAGCAAGAAACTACGATCCCTCATAAAATTATCCAAGGCCAACTTCGAGAAAAAAATTGCCATAGATTCAAAAGACAATCATAAGGCCTTCTTCAGCTATGTCAGAAACCTGGGTGGAAACTCCCAGATATGCTCAGAATTAGTCCAAAATGATACAAAAATCACTGAACCCACAGACATTGCCAACATACTGGCAGACAGGTTCAGCGAAACTTCACTCCCTCTCCCCAAAAGGAGAGATAACTATCCCAACAGAGTGTAGCCTCCCAGACATCTCAAATGCACAGGTGAAAGCTGCTCTCTAAAGCTAAAAACACAGCATCAATGGGACCAGATGGTGTCCCCGGCTGTGTGCTACATGAACTCAATGAAGAACTAAACCCACACATAAGGCAGCTGTTTAATCTTAGCCTTACCACAGGACATGTGCCCAAGGAGTGGCGTACGGCAACTGTGGTCCCACTCCACAAAGGTGGTGCCTCTACGGACCCTGGTAATTACCGCCCCATAAGCTTAACAAGCCTGGTCTGCAAAGCTATGGAGAGGATCATAATGGAACTCATAAACAAGGACATAGGGGACTTGCAGACCTTGGATCCAACCCAGTTTGGCTTTGTCAAGGGCAGATCTTGCCTTTTGAACTTGGTCGACTTCTTCAAAACAGTTACCAAGGCCATTGATGAGGGAAAGGCAGTCCATACAGCCTACCTTGACCTTGCAAAAGCTTTCGACACAATACCCCACTCAGGTATCATAGAGAAACTTACCAGCTTAAATGTAAACCCATATGTCACAAGATGGGTTGCAAACTGGCTAAAGGACAGAACCCACAGGGTTAGAGTTGCTGGAGCCATGTAAGACTCCAAGCCGGTTACAAGTGGTGTCCCACAGGGCTCAGTCCTTGGCCCCCTATTGTTCGGCATCTACTTCTCAGAAGTACAGGCAAACATAGGAGGACTATGACTGACAAAGCTTGTGGATGACTGCAAACTGGGTGCCATAGTGGATAGTACATCGGACACAGACATCCTTCAGAGGGGTCTCACGGAAACTGATAGCTGGTGCCAGAGCCATGGCCTGAAGTTAAATTAAAAAAAGTGTATAGTCATACCCTTCGGGAAAAACAAGGTAACCCCAAGCTACTATATAGATGGCAACCCACTAAGCACAGAAGAGGTTATCAGGGACCTGGGTACTCAGGTTGACAGTGGCCTCTCGTTTGACACTTACGTTGCTAAAGTGGTTCGAAAGACCTTCTACATTGCCCATCTGATCATGAAGGGATTCACATCCAGATCAAGTGAGGTCATTGTTCCCCTGTACTCTTCACTTATCAGACCAATGATCAAGTACAATGCCCCATTCGGGATGTATCTCACCCGACACCTGCAGCAATTGGAGAGACCCCAAAAGTTCCTCACCAAAAGGATAAAGGGACTCCAAAACCTGTCATATACTGCCAGACTGAAGAAACTCCAACTCTATTCAGTTGCATACCGTCTGCTCAGAGGTGACCTGTGCCTGACATACAAGGCCATGACCAACCCGGAATTAATGGACATGCTCCACCTCAAAAAATCCAAATCCACCAGAACCACTAGAGCAAGTGACTTAAACCTTAGCACGGATATAAATAGGACGTGCTGGAGGGATAGATTTATCACCCAGAGACTCCCCATGCTGTGGAATAAAATCCCGGTCCATGTGAGGCAGAGCACCTTGCTGGCTCTGTTCAAGAGAAATCTTGACCGGTGGATGGGAGATCGTAGGTTTACCCCGGGAATCATCTCTGTGTCATTGCTGGACAGAGGTACAACAAACTAATGGGCACATTATTTCTAACATAAGGGGTGGCGTAAGCCACATAACTTTGGGCTAGGCTTATAAATGCCTTAGGGCAGATAGCCTAGTATAAACATATGAACCTATGAACCTATGTGAAATGTCTTATATGTGGAGCATTTGTCCCTGGGACTCCACTGAAAATGGTCACTTCTGGTCCAGCTAGACGGACCCGGTAAACAAATGCAAATTAATAAATAAATAAATTAATTAATTAATTCATTAATTCATTAATAAATAAATAAATAAAGTTGCTTTCATGAAGACAAAAATGATTAAACAACATTAGGGTAAAATACTTTCATTCCCTGCCATGCGCCTTAACTCAGTAGCTGGATTCTCAATGATTTAGTAGGAAAACAACAGTTTTATCATGCACAGACCAAAGCTTTGAGACAAATATAGGGACAGCCTTGAAAATCAGGAACAGCTTCTATTTTGTTTTTAACACAAAATGAAGCTAAAAAGTGATGCAGTCAGACTTTAAATGGAGCACATTACTAGCCACTTTTATCCATAGCCAGTATGCAGACACCTTATTCACTGACTGCTGTTATCCCTATATCTAAGATCCTGGAAAATGTACTTGCCTCATGTTACCACAATCCTTTGCAGCTCTCCAATATACTATTTAATATTCTCAGGTTTTCTTCTTTTTGCCTTCCCAATGCATTATGGGAAAGGAATGAGTAGAAAGTTGTGACACAGTGCATCAAATTACCAAATGCTGCTTATTTATTCATTCATTCATTTTTTTAAAGAAAAGAAACATTTCATTTCTTATGAATAAATAAATACATAAATAACTATAAAATCACCAGTCCATGCTGTACTTGAGCAAATGGAAGGTGACATGACTATAAGGAGGAACTATTTTCAGTGTCTATCATCCATCTTTCCACTAAAAGTAAACACATTTCATTAATGACTGTTATGTTCAGCATATAACCTAATTAAAATCATCCCCTACCCTACCCCCTATTCCCACCCACCCCCAGTGCCCTTAACCTTATACCTCACTTACCACACCCCCTCCCTCATCCCACAAATCACACTCAGCAATCAATTTACTAATACTTCCACACCCATCCTGTTATTCCACTACTTCCATAAACTGTCTCTATAGTAACTCACCACACCCTTCTTCCTTAACCACTATCTTTGTCACCTTCCCCATTACTCTGTTCTCTTTCATTATTCCCCTTGCTTGTTACATTCCACTCAATTTCCTAGAACCTCTTACATTAAATCTCTAAAAAATGACTCTAACTGTAAAATCAAAATTTACTAAAATCCTACTCTTAAGCATAATTTCAACTATCCTGACCTATGCCTACATACTTACCTCATTTGAAAAAACATACTATAATCACTTTAACTACTCCCATAAACAGACAACAATTCACAATTCTGTCTTTTCTAAAAGTAAACTTAACATTACCTCAACTTCCAGCTACCTACTACCTAAATACCATAGACTCTCCCACATTAAATACCATACAGCTACTATAACAAGAGTGAAATATTTAACAATCATTATTAATAACCCCACATAAAGACTTTGTAAGCTCACCTTAAAAGATGGTGACATACACCCCAACCCTGGCCCTACAAATCCACCTACCCTGATTACCCAGCCCAAACTCCCCAACTCTTTGCAAATAGGACATCTAAATATTTGTAGTGTTAATAACAAAGTAACCCAACTTCATGCCCTTCTAGATACCCATAGCTTTGACATCTTCTGTCTAACAGAAACATGGTTAAAGCCAAAGACCAAAGACAATGAAATCATTCCCCAAGGATACAATATACTAAGACTAGACTGTATAAAAAGTAAGGGTGGCGGAGTTGCAGTCTTATTCAAAGAAGGACTTCAAATCTCCACCTTACCATATGACCCACCACAAGATAGTAAAGCTGAAGTACTTGTCACTAAATTTCAAATAAACCATAACAAATCTTTATATATTATCTGCATCTACCTTTCACCTGGTAATAACATTAGCACCATAGAAAACATCCTAAGCTGGGTGTCCTCTACATACCCCCAAGAAACTATTATACTTGGTGATTTTAATACTGATTGGAAAACTGTCCAAGCTGATAATCCCTCGTCCCATATCAACCTTCATGGGTTCAGTCAAACTATCATAACCTCTACCAGAATCAACAAACCAAATAAAAAAGAGAGCATCCTAGACTGGATTCTTGTAAATAGACAAAAACAAACTTACAACACAGGAACTCTACCAGATGATGTTAGTGATCATACTTTAACCTATATCCTTAGGCATAAAAATGATATCTCTAATCCCCCCATCTATAGAAACATAAGTACCAATAAACACTTCAACCCAACATTATTCCAAAATGAACTAAGTGCTTGTAACTGGAACCCTCTAAAACCTCTACCACTTCAAGAAGCTGTTGACTATCTAAACTCCAATTTCCTATCTATCCTTGACAGGCATGCACCCAAAAGGACCATTAGAATGAAAGCCAAACCAGTCCCCTGGCTTACAAATGAAACCAAACAAAAGATCTTACTTAGAAATAAAATCTGGGCAAAGTGGAGAGCTAACAAAAATATTTCTGATCAACAACTTTTTAAGCAACTGAGAAATACTACAAAAAAGGCAATACTCACAGACAAAAAGAACTACTACTGTAGAATACAGCAAAATCACCAAAATAACCCCCAGAAGTTTTGGTCTAGTGTATATAAACTCCTTTCTCCAGGGCACTCCCATACACCTATCCCATTTCAGGCAGACCCTAACATCCCCCACCAAACAGTCAATGCCTTCAACTCCTTCTTTACAGAAACCATACAAACACTAGCTAGCCAACTTATTCCAGACATCTCAAACCTTGCCACATCCATACCTAGTACTCTACCAGTATTCTCTATTCAACCAATATCTACCACTTTCATCTACAAACTCATCCTAAAACTTAGGCCTTGTACCCCTTCTGCTGACCAGTTACCTTCTGAATATCTCCAAAAAGCAGCCAAAGTAATTTCCTATAATATCCATCCTCATAAACAGAACCATTAAGGAAGGTTACATTCCAAACATCTGGAAAATCTCCCATATCATTCCCCTTCACAAAAGGTGGCAACTCAAATGACTACTCAAACTATCGACCAATAGCACTCTTATCCCCCTTAGCAAAAATCATGGGAAAATGCATTCATCATCAACTTTTAAACCATTTAACACAAAATAACATAATAGCTAAATGTCAGCATGGTTTTAGGCCATCTCATAGTACCACAACCACTCTTTTATCCTTTACATATGTTATAAATAGAAATTGTAATAACAACAACCTCTCATCTGCACTCTTTATTGACCTCTCCAAAGCTTTCGACATGGTTAACCATGCACTTCTGATCAACATTCTTGAATCCTTCTCTCTTGACTCTTTAGCTATTAAATGGTTCAGGTCCTACCTAACCAATAGACAACAAGCAGTTCTCTGGGCAAATAATATATCATCCCTTCTACCTGTTACACTGGGAGTCCCTCAGGGCTCTATTCTAGGCCCACTTCTTTTTTCTCTTTTTATTAACGACCTGCATGTAGCAATCCCACAGGCCACCTGCATTCAATATGCAGATGATTCAACATTAATTTGCTCAGCAACCTCACCATCTGCACTACATTCCCTGACTCAGAATGTATTTAACACAGTAGAAACATGGTTCACAAAATGTTGTCTCCTTCTTAATGTGAAAAAAAAAAACAAGCTCCTTCTCTTTACACCCTCTAATAAGTCTACCCCAATTGATTTCTCTGTCATTTCCAATAATAGCACAATCATACACCCTGACTCTACAACTAAACTGTTATGAATTACGATTGATAACAACCTTACATTTGATAGTCACATAAATAACACCATTAAAAATGTCAACAGGAAAATTGGCTCCTTATATCGAATCAAAACTTTCTTAACTCCAACAGCTAAAACCAAAATTGCTCATTCTCATTTAATTTCCACTCTTCTTTATGCCTCTCCCATATACACCAACCTCAAAAAGAATAACCTTGTCAAACTACAGCATGCCTATAACAGCATTGCCAGATTTGCCAGTGGTAACCCCTTTTGAACTCACCACTGTCTAAATCTAAAGCAGCTCGGCTGGCTTGAACTTCAAAACCTTCTGAAAATCTCCCAACTAACCATGACCCACAAGATATTTTATCAACCTAATAGCACTCCTATACTATCCAATCTCATAATCCCTTATAAAAACCTAAACTCACTGCGCTCCTCTAACAAGCTTCTAGCTAGTATAACCAAAACTAATAACCTGGCTGGAGATTCCCTGTTTTCTAACACAGTGGGAAAAGACTTGAACCTCCTTCCAAATGAACTAACAACACTTTCTTCTTTGCCTCTCTTTAAACAAAGACTAAAAACATACTTTAAAACTCACTGGTTATGTCCATGTTGTAAACCTGACTAACCTTTCCCTCTACTAATGTTACTTATACACCCTACCAATTTTCACACATATTTCTTTAATTTCTCTGATGAAGAACTGAACTGCTGACCACAATGAAGCAATTTTGTAGATTCATCCTGCTTATTGTTAGTACAACCTAGTACATAATAACACTATGTCACTTTTATTGTGTAATAGAATTTATCTCACCATTCTTAATGATTTCTATACTAGTGTAAATATCTTTTTTGATCACTTTTTTATTATTATTACTGATTTTTGTATACTTATTTGAACTACTTTCATTTATGATGTTTCAACTATGTTTACCATCCTTGTTGCTGTATTTTAAGTAATGATCTAACTATTAATGTTGGAGCTTTTCTCCCCGGGCCTCTACTGAAAATGGAAATATATCCAGCTAGACTAGCCCGATCAACAAATGTAAAATAAATAAATAAAAAATAATTTAATTAAATTATGTTGTTGGCTGGCCATGGGCCCCCTGGAACCAAAATGCCCACAGTAACTAATACTGATACCAAAATATTCTGAACTTACAATATAGTCTGAATAGTGGTAGTGTCATGAAAGGGTATTCCTAAGGTAATGTTGAGGATTGAGGTTAATGGTAGATAAGAGTGTTAGGGTTACAGAGAACACACATCGGTAGACAATGTTACAGCAGCCCTCCGAACGGATGGCTTGTATCTTCAAGGCAAGTGTGCCATACACAGGAATTATTGAAACTAGATTTCTGACAAAGAGATGCAAGATGTCAGTGCTGTGGGTGATCATAATAAATCTTTATAACAAGTCTGAAGAATAGTTGCAAAAATTATTCAGCATGCAAAAGAAAAGGGACAGGATATTGGGACAGACAGGTCCACCAAATAGAGATGGATTAGCAAAACTGAAGAATTTCACTGAGGTTATTTATTTATTTATTTTTTGTCTCACTTGCTATTTAAAGGGGGTAGTCCTCATACGTGAGAGAAGATTAGATGTGGGAGTGGGCCAGATCCAATAACCTGTGAATCAGCTGGGAAGCACAATGTCAGTAATGTCCATTACACTACAGTTTAACATAATTTACTGCATGTTAGAAGAGAAGGATTGGCCATGGTCAATTTATGCCTCTCAATTGGGCAACATGCATAATAAGTCCAAGTCAGACTATGCAGATCACTGGAGAATTGGCATCACTGTTACCTGGGGGCACAATCCCTTTCATGATCATAGACATTTTCTAGTATTATGTGTTCTCAACATGGATGCCAAAATTGTTTCCCAAGCATCAGTCTCAAGGTGAATTTCTTGGCAACCATGTCTCAATCACATAATAAAGTAATTCCGATCAGAGACCCACTCATAATCTTCTGTATAACATGTATAAATTAATTTGGTATTATAACAAAATGAACCACCATATATCCACTCATTATAAATACTCCTTCCACAATCAACATCTTAAACTAAAACCCACTTTCATAACTATTCCTACCTTACTCAGACCCCATTTTCCTGCCACCCTACCATATACAACGTTGTTATAATATACAAATCGGCACAGTCCACTACATACTCATAACTAACCCCTGCTATCACAAGTTCTCTCATACTGATAGCACTAAAGAATGACTTTATCCATCAAAACTTTTCAAAACTTTTCTTCATTCATTTCTTCTAGGAAGTAATATGAAACCTAACCAAGGGTCTTATGCAATGCCTCCAGAAACAAAATTAACCTTCCGTCACTTCCCACAATGACACCCAACTAAAATGTATGCTTCTAAATTCTGGTAACATCAAAAATGTTGGGCAACTTCGCTATCTTCTCTAACATGCCCCAGATGTCATAGCCATAACAAAATTGTTAATAAGAAATGACTTGTACAACTCAAATTTCCACTACCAAGCTCATAAATCCATCTTTAATATATGTAAAGGGAAAAAGTCAAGTGGGTGGTGTCCTCCTGCTTTACAAACAAAATTTCCAATTTAGCTCAAATTCCAGTCCAACACAACAAATGATAGATTCCCAAACTGTTTTACTATCTCTCTCCTTTTTTAAATGCCCCTAATTCTGGAAATAACCTACCCTCCACAGCTTTTTTCACCTTATACATTTAAACAGGTTCTTTGTAGACTCCTTACAAAATCCAATCCTTCCTCAGACTTTCTAGTGCTTGGAGACTTCAACAAATCATTGAGTACCATCAGCTCCTAACATTACCAACTTCTTGCGTGAAAAAAAAAATATCAAAAAAGATTACAGCCTTACAGCAAACTTCAAAACAAACAGACATTTCCTCCTATGCTTAGTCAACACAAACAATCCAAAGTAAAAGCTCATTTTCCCTCATGTCAAACTCCATCGGAGGCCACTGTCTGCAATATTTAACTGCATTGCAGCAAGTAAAAAGACAGCCTCGTCTAGTTACATTATGATCAAACTCTTGACAAAAATCCTGCAATCAGAACTAAGCCCTGTTAATTGCTTGGCTATCCTTAGGTATGTTGACCCTGACAAAGCTGCTGAAGATCTAACAAACTAACCACTGCAATTGCAAAATAAGAAATTCCATGCAGTCACTAGATTATGCAAAACAAGAAATAATTCTGGATTACTAAATTACTTGTTGCTCTCTACAAGTTTAGGGGCTCTGCTTAGAATAATTAAAAAAAAAAGAAAAAGAAACCCTCAAACAACAGTGAAGAAAAGCAGATTTACCCTACTCAGAAGCATAACCAATTAAGCAGCAAGACAACATAAAGCCTCAGAGATCTTTTGTTTGGCCAGATGGCGTTCAGGACAGTGGTCATAACTGGTCCTCTCCCAAAACAAGTCGAAGACCCAAAGGATAAGTCCTCAAAGTTTCAACCAAAAAATAGTCTTCTTCAGAGCTATCCACATAACAGCACTCTGCTGTTTCAGACCATCGTCAACAGATAATGACGTATCATATAGCTATGTAATATCTCTTTGCTATGCTGTTTCAGACTCCTTTCATTAAGTATAACAACGACCTATACTTGCTTCATGCTAAAGTTCATTACACATATTGATGGAATTCTTAAATACAACTCATTAAACATTTTAACAGCTGCAATTACCAATCACAATTACGGATGCTTAAATAGTACATTATTGGTACTGATCAAAGCCTAGTCAAGACCATTCAGCTGATTTTACAGTGCCAGTTTTGCCAAATATCCACAATTTCACTGCTCTGCTAACTGACCGAATGGGTTTACCTTTACATGTGCGTATTGCACAAGGGTGAACAGCAATTTTCCGAAAGGCAGTTTGCAAAGTTTGCAAACGCCAAAAGTAAAAAAGGTTCGAATGTGCAATGAGCGAATGCACAGTGAGATTCGCTCATTGCACATTTGACATTCCGAGGCAGATTGCAATATAGCGGGGATCGGGAAATAGTTCCTTTCCCCACTGTAGTGTGATCTCAGAGTTAGAATAATAAAGTCGGGGGGTGTGTGGGGTGCAGCCTCCCACATGGGGGGGGTGCAGGGGGGCTTGCCCCCCTGCATTACACTTTATCTAATTATGTTTTTGACATTAATGTTTGAAAATCAGATAATTGGATTTTCAATTTGCTGATTTTTGAACATGTACAACTGTCGCTGTTTTAAGTTTTGTGGTTACGATTCGCTCATACGAGCAATCACACCACTGTGTTTCGCTATTATGAAGGTAAACCAACCAAATGACATTTAAGGTGTCACAATTACAATCCATCACAACTGTAGCTGCATAAATAGATACAAAGACAGTACTTCTACAGTTCTAATCATGCCACCTGATAACTTGTGACCAGGTTAAACAACAACCTCTCTCAATGTTACTGGTTCTGAAGTCCTCTGTCCCTGCACCAGTCAACAGGCTCTGTGATGCAATCCAAAAACATTTTATAAACCAGTTAATAATATCACAAGCCTTACTTCAAATTATCATCATATAATGACTAACTCCACCTCGGGTTCCCTCTAAGCCACTGACTATTCTCAAAGAACTTTCTGAATTTCACGAAAACTGAGTACAATACACTTACCTCCCAAAAAACTTTCATTCTTCTTGGCATACATATGCAAACTAATGGAGGAGCATCTGGGATCATGCTCTCTTATCTGCAGATCCCATAGAATCACAGCAAGGATAACAAATCAGGGCATTTATCTCATTCAGAGCAGTGGACTATTTATTTGATGCAGGTATTTATAAGCTGACGGTGTGAAATAGAATGAGTTTTGTTGCTGAGTAATCAACAAGCTAGAAATAAAATGGCAGCACATTCTGAAATGCTCATAAATTATATGAAAGTTGTAAGATGTAAAGTGGACATATTCTCTAATGTAATGTAAACTACAGTTAGAGGTTCTCAAGAAATAACTCAAGTTGTAAAATACAAATTTGCTCTACCTTAGATGCACCAGATGCTCTACCAAGTCCAAAGAGGTAGGCAGGATCAACATGCTTAGGTAGGGACCCCATCCAGCAAAACCAATAATCTGAGTGCTAGTATTGGTGCATTGAAAAATAAGTTGGATTATATGGAAAACTAATTAAGAATAAATTATTTGAGGATGTCTGTCTTAAATGAGAGGATGCAGGGACTCATGCTCTTGTATTTGTAAAAGAAAAAAGAAAGAACCAGTGTATTATTTTAGATGTTGTCAATCTACTGGCAATTGAAAGTTCACACAGGACTGTGTCCATGAATGGGGCATATACCATCTGTAGGCATTACATTTTTAAATGCCTTTACTTTTATGATAGAGACTTAGTATTAAAAAAGCAAGACAAATGGCAATGGGCTAATGGTAGTTGAACTTCCTGCTGTGATAACTCCAAGCAATTCTACTGCATTGTTTGCTAAAAGGAAAGCTTTGGCCACCTTTCTACATTGGGGTAAATAATTCTAATTTAAGTAAATTTTGTTTTCTTGCAATCACATATTTGCCAAGGGGACACAGAGTTTTTCATTCACAGAGCCATATGATAGGGAGCATTTTCATTATTGAAAGGGATGCTGCCTAGAGATGTACCAAACAGGAGATTAACAGAATGGATTTCTCATCTTCTAAGGACGCTAGAAGAAAGAACAGACCTCCTTTATTATTGCCTTGAACCTCTAAGTCGATTTACCTTCATATGTTCAACAGCCACATCTTTAAAACTGCTGCTGTGAACTCCAAATCGCAAATTTCCAAAATGGCAAAAAACGAAGCACCGAATTACAAAATCTCACCCCCTTTTTGACCCATGGTAGCACTTGTTTCAGTGGTGGAGCGATCAGAAATGTTAAAATTCTACATTATTTTGATGTTTATTGAAGTCGGCGTGATGGAATTCGCCTAAACGGTTCACGTATGTGCACATTCGAAGAATGTGCTTTCAAACATATGAAGGTAAACCTCTAAATTTCTGTATTAAAGAAAAGGGTGATGGAATGGGAGCATTTCACCTCACTGAAGGTACTTTTGCAGAACTGAAATAAATCAAAAGCAGTCCACCATGACCATTTTCACTGACAGTGAAGATTGCCTTTATCTCCACTGTTGTATGACCACAGACTTGGTAGATATACTTCTGGGGTGGGGTGGGTGTTACCCACATGGGAGGTGTTTGTTGAAGGCAGTTTTGGTGAACTGCTTTTAAATTTTTTGTATTAGCCAAAACTGCCTTTGACGAATCAACTTGAATCTAATGGAATCTATGTATCAGGCTACAGAGGCCAGCTAAATTTTCATGACAAAGAAAGAAACATTTTACTGCTAACTTCAAGTCATATGATGTTTTGCCTGTTGCAGTAAGACATTCAGCACCGGTGCAACATACTATGGGTTTCATGGCATCTGATGTCCCTGCAGAAGAAAGTCCTGAGACTGAAACAATGGGTTACTTGCAACTGTATACCACAGGTAATGGATGAACTGCAAGTCATTTCATTGTGACATTATCTGGGATAAGTTACGGTGACTTTATCAAAATAAAAAGATTTTTCAAAGCACTGGTGTAGCTAATATTTTGTATTTTATTACATAATCTGTAAGTATATTTTGGAAATCTTACATTGAAGTAAAATGAACATTTGATGCATGGATAGGCATGGTGTCAGCTACCTGAGCATCTTAAATAATCCATCTTAAACATTAGTCATGCTTTGTTGTGCTCTTACCTACTTGTTGCATGAAATCTGCAAATAGTGTTTGCTTAGATATAGGCTCTTAAGTTCCTATGTTTATACTAGGCTAATGGCCACCAGACTCTTTATAATCCTAGCTGTAAAACCCAACCTAGTTTTGTTCCTGAGAACCTTCGATGCCAATATGGTAGGGTATGTTAGTAGGCAGGCAGATAAGGGTTATGTGGAGCATGACATGCTAAGTGGGAATCAATTAGTCACAGTCAGCCTCTGTCAATCAGAAACATGGGGATCAGGCCAGGGGAATTTGAGATTTCCCATCCAATGATCAAGGTTTCTTTTGAATAGAATCAAAGATTAACTATGCATCACATGGATGGGGAGTCTATTCCATAAATCAGGGATCCTATGAGAAACATATTGGTCTCTCCAGCATGTTCTATTTATGTTGTAGGCAAAGTTCAGATCCTTGAATCTAATGCTAATGTTCTATTTGCTACACAGATGTGGAAGAGATCCATCAAAGCTGAATCTGAGGATGCCTTATATGCCTGGCATAGATCACTTCTCAGTAACCTCTAGGAGATTGAATACAGAGAGAGGGATTTAAGGAGATCTATGTAGGACAGTGTATGCATGCCATCATTCTCCTGATGAGGAACCTTTGAGAGCATTCTAACTGTTGCAAGTGTTTAGTTAGGTACATGCCAAAGGGGACAGTGATGGGTCTGATAAGGACTGAGTAGAGTGGTAGTAAAACTTCTTTGGTTATGGATTTCATATCCTTGCTTATGAGTAGGCTACATATAATGATTTCCTTACTATCTTGGCTTTGTCTTGGTTAAAGGCCATATTACTGTGTACATATGTTCCCAGATCTTTAACTACTACATCAACTCTTAAGGGTATTTTACTGATGGAATAATTAGCTTGTGTGGATAATTTCCCAAAGGCCAGTATAAGACAAATTATTTGAGATGAGTTTTAATCCATGACTTTGGCACCAATCATTTGCTTGTGTTAGACAAAATTTCAGGGTGCTGGTTTCATGGGAGAATCTGTGATATCTCCCAATTTACAGTCATCTGTGAACTTGGTGTGCCAGAGGCCTTTTACATTAGTCTTGACTTCTGAGAAGTAGATGCTAAACAGGAGCAGACCCAACAGAGCAGTGATGTACTGTGGTGGCTACTGGTCTCCTGTTGAAGCTGGTCTCACTGATTATGCAATCTTGTGTCATATCTGTGCGCCAGACAGCTATCCAGTAAGTTATGATGGTAATTGTACCTAGTTATGAAAGTTTGTCAGTAATACCTGAGTTGGGTATTGTATCGAGTGCCTTGGACAGGGCATGGTAGACAGTATGCACTATTTTCTCCTTATATATAGTCTTGGTGTCCCTCTTGATGAAGTCTGCTAGGCTGATTAGGCAATACTTTCCCCTTAAAAAAGCCAAACTGTGATGGATCCAGTGTCTGTAGGTTGTCAATGTCCTTGATCATTTCCATGATAATTGGTTCCATGGCTTTGTATATTAGGCTTGTCAGACTGATGGGTCTGAAGTTCCCTGGAGTCAGTTAATGGTCCATCCTTTTGATGGGTGGATGACCAATTGTGCACCTCTACTCACCTGGCAAGTAATCGGTTTTAAGGCTGTAGTTCAAAAGTGCCTCAAGTGGTCCTACTATGTCATGTTTTAGACTATTTAGGCTGAAACTAAGGATATTCTCAGGGCCAACTAAAGGAGTATTTTGGCCTTCACGAGGGCTGTCAAGACCTGCTCTCTGTTGATAGTCGAATGGAGAGATATGGTAGAAGGGATTTCACAAAGGGTAGTTGTAGATGACGTTAGAGCTAAATTTATCAGCCAGAATATTAATTCTGTCACCTTGGTCAGTAAAAGGTCTGCCATTTATGACCACTTCTGCAGATTGCTGAGTGTTAGCTTTAAGGTTTTTGGGAGGCTAACCTGACCTTGTAATGGGCCTTGTTTGGCTTTTATCAGACCTCTAGATTTCTTATTTAGTTGATTCAGAGAGGTCTTGTTTCATGAAAAATCTTCTTTCTGATTTTGGTTATGACTTTTTTTTTTCTTTTGTTATATATCCTGACAAGGTGAGGATTCCACCAGTCTGGTTTGTTTTTGATGTTAAATTTGGGCTTACTTCTGGTATGTATGGCAGATTTAATGCAGCCATGTACATGTTTGTACAGTTTCTGTGAATAAATTTGCATAGGTAGATGTGTTCTTGAGACCTGAGGGAAACGTGAATTTTGGCAAACTATCACTTAATAGGATGTAGTGTGCTAGTGGAATAGTTTGTAACTGTTACATGTTTAGTTTGTTATCCAGGCTGATTTTTATTTCAAGGGAAACAGCTTTGTAGTCTGACCTCAGCAGTGAAGAAGTGACACAGGGGATGGTGCAATGGTCTTCCATGTTGGTGAGTACTAGGTCCAGTATGTTTGATCCTCTGGTTAGAGTGCACACTATCTGGTCTAGAGTATTTGAGTTGATAAAGTCCAGGAAATGTTGTGCTTGTGAGTTACTGGCAGTATACATTTCCGAATCTATAAAGGGGTAGTTAAAGTTTCCCATGAATAAGATAATTGGCTGGATGGTGAATAGCACTAGTAGGTCTTGGTTAGAATTGTAAGCTGCATGGGTCTTAGAGGGTGACCAGTAGCTGGCCAGGATGTGGTAAGAAACCTTATCTTTGGATAAATTGATGTGGAGAAACTTCATGACATCATCCTGTCTAATCAAGCTAGAGTTGTATTTTTTACTGCTAACCCAGTTTGAGGCACCTTCACCATTAGCCACTGTCTGTGCAGCTGTCTGCCTAAATGTGTAGAAGGCACTGCATCCTTGCACTGCCAGAAAACGTTTTGTCATTTAAAACAAGTTTTGGTAATGACACAAATGTCTACATTCTCTAGAATGAGGAGAGCTTGTAGGGTGTGGAGTTTCTTGTTTATGCTCCTAGCACTGAGCAGTAACACTTTAAGGTTGATTTGAATTTTTTTTTTTTGCTATGTTGTTATTTTTTTTTTTCATTTTGAAATTATCTAAAAAAGGCTCTGAGGGGTGTTGCCCAATATCCAAAAGCCCAGAGGGGACAGGTGCAGATCATTCTTAGCAAAGCAGCATGGTCTATTAACCATGTCCCTCCATGCTGATAAATACTGGAGCCCTCTGGAGTGACACCAGAAACTAAGCCAATTATTAAAATCAATCATTTTCTTTTCATACTGTGGAATCATCCTTGGTGAAGGTAGAATGCTGCAGAGTGCAATGCACGTACCTGCCTGTAACATTTAGTCAATGAGATCTGTAGTGTCTCTTTTCATATAGTCCAGTGAAGTATATTTTAGGTCCATTTACAACTACATGGACAATGATAAAATCATATTGGTAATTCTTGTGCAGTGACTTGAATGTGTGTGTGATATTACGAATCCTAACTCCAGACAGGCAACTAGCCAGTATTTTCTTATCCAACCTAATGAGAGGGGCATCTGTGTGTTGTATAATAGAATCAATATGACAAGTGTACTGAGTCCCGTATGGCAAGAGTACTAGGCCAAGTATTTGTTTTCCTTATGGAGTTTGTTCTTGTGGGGATCATTGGGTCTAGGCTAGGCTTATGTTTAGTGTTACTTGCTGATTTTAGTCTCTGCTTTAGAAATTGCTGAGGATAGGTCTTGCTGTTTGATGGCTTAAGAGGTATTTGAGGTTTGTGAAGGTCTCTTTTAAGTCCCCCTGCATAAGAAGGTATATGCATGTGGTAAGCAGTATTTCTGAAGGATGTAGTATGTGTGTTCTTGACCAACTTCTTTGAAAGCAAGAGTTTTGCCTCCAAGGAAGTTATGTGTGCATATTATTTGCATACTGTATTAGGTCCTTTAAGGATTAAAAGGTTGTATGAATACATGAGACAATTGTGGCATTGTCTCAGGATGCCCATATCTATCAAATTCTCCACAGAGACATTAGGAAATTGCATCTCCATGTTGTCGGGACCTGTACTAGAGTTTGGCTGTTTTTGCTTAGGGACTTGGTTTTACAGGGCGCATCAAAGTGGTATCAAGGGTTAATGATAGATGTTAAATTGTGCTATGAGCTGTTATTAGTGCTGTATGATGCACTAACTAGCTGTTCTAAGCTTAGTTTCATGCAAAGCTTTTATGTGTTAAAGGTTAAGGTCCTAAATACTACCTTTATATATGTATTTTGCAAACTAAGTATTTACAATTACACAGGGCATGGCTAAGTGCCACTGCATGGTGAGCAGCTCTGCACAAATGTGGGTGATGTATAGCAGACAGAAAATAGTTGAAAATAAACTCCTGTGTCCTCTTCCCAATAAACAACTGCACTTTGAGTTTCTCTGGAGTACTTCCCAGCTCAAAGATATCAGGTAAACACCTTCTGCCACAAGATTGATGATCTTGGAATTTCTTAATATAAAAGCACAGAAAAGTAGCTCTTGAGTGCAGATTAACATCAAGTAATTAAGTCACTAAAAATCCCACTGGCTGATGAAACAAACTCACTTTAAGCCTCTCTTTGCATTTCCCAACCTGGACAGTCCAGGGTACCTTTCTACTGCCACTAGAATTGCAGCCTTATTCTTATTAATGTAAAAAACATACTATGATTAGACAAAAGTGAAAAGATACAAACCAGCCACAACAATAAATTGTCACTTTAAACCCCCATGTGTGTGTTTCCAAACTCAGACAGACCAGGCTACCTTTCTATTGCCGTAATAATTGCAGTCCTAGTCTGCTTACTGTAAAAACACACTTTAGTTAGCCAAAAATGAAAAGGTCTCAGAACCAAATCAAATAACTAGCTACAACAAGTTACTCTCACCGTAACCCTCCCTGTGTGTTTTCCAACTCAGGCAGACCAGGCTACCTTTCTACTCCCACTACAACTATAGTCTCAGTCCTTAAAGTAAAAACATGCTTTAGTTAGCCAAACTGTAACGGTATCAGAAACAAATCAAACAACTAGTTACAACAAGTAAATATCACTTAAACTTACCTATGTGTATCCCAGCTCAAATATACCAGACTACCTTTCTAGTTTCACTTGAATTGCAGTCCAAGTCTTCTTAATGTAAACACACAATTTAGTTAGCCAAAAGTGAATAGGTGTCAGAAACAAGTCTAACAACTAGCTACATAAAATTACAAGGCAATTCAAAGGTAGACAGGCCAGAAATGAGGAATACACACACACACACACACACACACACACACACACACACACACACACACACACACACACATGGGGCTACTTCAGATAATCAAACAGCCATAAGGTCAACATGAATATGGCCGAGTCGAAAAAATATTTCATCATAACATTGAAACCGAAATAAAAATAAACTTTTTATTTTCTTTTTTTTTTTTGCTGCAGCATGGAGGCTACACCCCCTGCACCCCCCCACACCCACTGCTACTTAATATACCAAATATTAAAACTTCGAAATGCCCCACAACTCTGTCTATTGTGAGTCAGGCAGAAATTCCTCCCCCCACCCTGTCACTGTTGTGTTCTTAAATACCACTGTCTTTGTAGTTGCCTGCCTCTTATATTAATTTGACCATATATCTCATTTCCTTTCTGCTTTCACTGGCTTGTGTGAGTAAGCACAAAATTATCATTTTGTGAAATCACCCCCCTTCAACTATTTAACTTTATTGGACATTCTACTGTATTCCATAGTACTAAAACACAAAAGTGATCACCCCCTTTCAATCTATCTTGCTGTTTTATTAGTGACTCTCCACTAAAACATTTTAGACAGGTAAAACTTAAGTTACTTACTTTCACATCTAACTTCTCTAGTGCACACTGCAGTGTTTAGGATAAACCATTTTTTTTTCATCTTACCTTTAAGCATCCCTGTGACTAGCACTTGCTCTAATACCTGCTGGAATGCACTAGGAAGTTTTAAACTGATACAAGCACTCAACTCTCCTTACTAATAAGGAGGAATTAATCATAGGCACTAAACAGCCTATAATTGCAAAGTACTTTGCTAAGGTAAAGGAAAACAGCTCCTGTACTTTTGAAAAAAGGCACCAAACCAGGCATGTCCAAGGGTCAGCTTCCGTTGATTTCTCCTGTCCACCTGGTGAATCTGGGCATAATGGGGCAATGCAGTAATGACCTCATGTACACAGACAACCCTCTCCTCCTACCAACCAACACTAAAACCTGTGAGAGATGCACTTACATAGCCAAACTGGAAGCAAAGCTCTCTCCTCCCAAGACTGTGCTAGACAGTCAAGAGGAGAAGGTTAACACCCGCACTACACCTCAAGCAACACATACCCCTTCTAAACTCACACCAACACCCACACATAGAAACACTAAATCCACATATGCGGATGCCCTTAACTGTAACCTGCATAAACAACAAGGACCTCCAAAGCTGAAATGCAAACAAACACCAATCACAACCAAAAGTGTCACATAGCTCACAACACCAGTGTGCCACCCAGCAACAGCCCCTAAGGCAAGACAACATACCTAACACTTAAGTCATCGGTGACTCTATAGTCAGGCACACTGATGTCCCACTCACCAGGCTGAACAAGGAGAAAATTACAGTGAGCTGCCTGTCGAGTGCCAGGATCCACCACATAACTCATGCACTCAAGTCACTCCACAAGTACAAATATGATTCGGTCATTGTCCATGCTGGAGTGAATGACTTGAGATGTATCTCCCTGGACTACATGAAAAGAGACATGGAAGAGCTCTCAGATCATAAGGCCCAGGCAGGTATGACCCTAGCCCTGAGTAGCATCCTGCCTTTGCCCAGAATTATACCACAATATAAGGACAAAATGACTGACTTCAACAATTGGCTAAGCTTCTGGTGTCATTCAAAGGGGATCCAGTATCTGTCTGCCTGGGAAGACATAATCGACAGACCATGATGCTTTGCCAGAGATGGTCTGCACCTGTCGCCCCTGGGATTCAGGTTATTGGCAAAGGCTCTTTGCCACCCCTATACTGCCTTTTTTAGGCAAAGTTCAAAGGACAAAACCAGGTACAAGCATGCAAAATCCGAAGGTAATGCTACTCAATGCTAGATGTCTAAACCTCAAAATGCACTCTCTCGAGGAACTCCTAAAAATGGAGAACATCGATATCTGTGCAGTAACTGAGACCTGGTTCAAGGCTCCAGAGAGCACCCCTGCAATGCCAGGCTACAACTCTTACCACACTTTTCGGCCACCAAACCAAGATCAAAACACTAAAAGTGGAGGAGTTTCCATATTCACCAAGGATATTCACCCCACCAGGTTAGTTGCCCAACACAATGTGTCTGAAATTCTCCAGGTGCAACTAACAGTAGGTAAGACATCAATCCAAATTGTAGCTTGCTACAGATCCCCCACCATGTCCCACGATTCTCACTACATATTTCTAAACATACTGGAAAATATTAATATACAACCAAACACCCTAATATTGGGTGATTTCAACTACCCTGCCATTAACTGGGAAAACTACTCATGTACCAACACCTTTGCCCAATGGTTCTTGGAATTCATAAATTCCAATGCCCTGGATCAACTAATCCATAGTCCCACCAGGGGCTCCAATATCCTAGACCTGGTCATTGCCAACATGGAAAATCGATGCTCCACACCTATGGTCACCCCCTCGTTGGTCAGGCCAGACCATAAGCTAATCACCCTTAACAACCACATCCCACCCCCACCCCCAGTAAGGAAACCTCCATAAAAAATGTCTCCAAAGCCAACTTCATACTACTCAAGTCAGAAGTTACAAACCTCATGACACCCATGCAGATGGGAACTGAAAGTTCAACTGCTGAGTCCTACATTAAGGCACTGTATGAGCACATCCACTCATGCATGAATCGTGCCATCCTAAATAGAACCAAGATGATCTCCTCCAAAAAAGGAAGCCAATTTTGTGGTCCTCTGCCATAAACAAACTTTACAATAAAAGGAAAAAACTGTTGCAGAAAACAGGAAAATCCCAGGATGCAAAAAACTCCCTTACCAGCCTCAGTAAGAAGCTGAGATCCCTCATAAAATCCTCCAGAGCTAGTTACGAAAATAAAATTGTCAAAGATTCCAAAGGCAACCACAAGGCATTCTATAACTATGTCAAGAATCTAAATGACAATGCTCAGATCTGCTCTGAGCTACAACAGAATGGAATTAAATATACTGATCCCAAGGATATTGCCAATATACTGGCAGATCGATTCAGTGCCAACTGCACCCCCCTCTTACCCCCTAAATGACCCATCTCAATACCAAAAGATTGCCAAATTCTGGTAATAATGGCAACACAGGTAAAAACACACACTCTCCAAAGCTAAGAATACAGCATCCATGGGACCAGATGACATCCTGGGCTGTGTACTACATGAACTACAAAATGAACTGGCACCTCACCTAAGTGTCATGTTTAATTACACCCTCACCTCAGCCTTCATGCCCACTGAGTGGTGCACAACTACAGTTATCCCACTCCACAAGGGGGGATCCACCTTGGATCCCAGGAACTACCACCCCATTAGTCTGACAAGCCTGATCTGCAAGGCCATGGAATGCATTATCATGGAACTTATAAACAAATACATTGGCAACCTTCAAACACTGGACCCTACCCAGTTTGGGTTCATGAAGGGCTGATCTTGTCTCCTGAACCTGATTGACTCCTTCTAATCAGTCTCCAGAGACATGGACGAGGGTAAGGCAGTCCACACAGCCTATCTGGACCTCGCCAAGGCCTTTGACACTATCCCACACTCTGGAATCATAGATAAACTTACTAAGCTGGGCATTAATCCCTACATCACTCGATGGGTTGCCAACTGGCTTACTGACAGAACCCACACTGTAAAAGTAGCTGACTCCAAATCCAGCACCAGACAAGTGGAATACCTCAGGGTTCAGTCCTGGGACCTCTCTTGTTTGGCATCTACTTCTCTGAAGTACAGGCCAACACTAAGGGACTCTGGCTAACAAAGTTCACAGATGACTGCAAACTGGGAGCCATTATTGAATCCCCAAATTATGTTGATACTCTACAAAAGGGCCTTACACAAACAGAAGCTTGATGCCAAAGCCATGGGCTCAAGCTCAATGCCAAGAAATGTATAGTTATCCCCTTTGGGAAAAAACATGTACCCATGAATTACCACATAGGTGGCAGTACACTAAACACTGAAAACGTGATAAGAGACATAGGGAAACAGGTGGACAGTGGTCTCACCTTCAATAACAACATCGCCACAACAGCCAGGAAATCCTTCTATGTGGCACATCTCATCACTAAGGGCTTTTCATCCAGAAAAAAAGAGGTCATTGTCCCACTGTACTCATCCCTCATTAGACCCATTATAGAATACAATGCCTCATTTGGTATGTGCCTCCCAAGACTTCTGCAAAAATTGGAAAGGCCACAGAAATACCTCACTAAAAGAATCACAGGCCTAAAGCAGATGCCCTATGCTGACTGCCTTAAAAACCTCAGCTATACTCTGTCGCATATCGTCTACTCCAAGGTGATCTCTGCTTAACATACAAGGCCATGTCAAACCCAGAGCCACTGGACATGCTACACTTAAAGAAATCCCAATCCCTCAGAGCCACATGCTCCAGGGATTTAAACCTTGTCATCACAATAAATAAAACATGCTGGAGGGATAGGTTCCTGACACAGAGACTCCCCAGACTCTGCAATAGACTGCCCATACATGTCAAGCAGAGCACCTCTTTGGCCCTCTTCAAAAGGAACCTTGATGACTGGATGGTATAATGGAAATTCACCCTAGGGATCAAGTCAGTCACCCTGCTAGACTGGGGTCCAGGGAAGTAAATAGTGTGGGAAGAAATAGCCAGGGAATTGTTATGGCTAGGCTTGTATATGCCCTAGGGCCGATAGCCTAGTACCAGTCTATGAACCTATGAACCTATGAACGCTGAGATTGCACTTACATTGAAGTGAATGGGAATTTTCCCTATGGCAATCTCCATGCAAATGCTTTGATGTTGTGATGAAACAATGTTTTCATCTTGGCCATATGTAGTTAGACGTTATGGCTGTTCGAAGATCTGAAGGGAACTCACACACACACACACACACACACACACACACACACACACACACACACACACACACACACACACACACACACACACACACACGCATGCACCACACACACACACACACACACACACACACACACACACACACACACTTTCAAGCAATTTCAAAGTACACTAACAGTTTAATGGGAGGACCTTCCCAGTTTCATCTGTTATTACCCAGTAAAATGACCAGATAACAAAAGACTGAAAGTAACTTCTAGGGCAAGGTATACAGAATATGAGACTGGTAGGAGTGTCCAAAGCTAAATATACAGTAGTGGCAGGCAGCTCAAAAGCCTCCAAAATTCAGATGAGAGAGGTAGTAAAAATGCAATAAAATGAGAGCTCAATCAGAAATTATTTAAACACCTAGACAGAGCACAGAATCCACTTGAAAGTACTATATATAAAGTACTGCAACTTTAAAAATGCTTTAATTAATAGCTTTAACTTTAGACACAGAACAGACAACAGGAAGCACACAAAACTGATTTAAATGGTAACATTAGTTCAGTATTTTAAATGTAATTAAAATGTACTTCCCTGAATACAAAATGTAGTCCATCTGCTTTGTTTTCAAGCTTCCTGTAGTCCCAAGACAAAAATGGCTGACTGCTTGTGTAATGTAAACAAATGGGGGGGTTGTTAATTAACAAAAACTCTAGTTACAGCTCACACAACTGGCAAAAGCTGGCTTTTTGTTTTAAGTCTGAAAAGTTACTATGAGAATTAGAAAAGCAATGCTAATAATTCATTTAAGAGCTCAGAAAAATTATATCAGGCATAATAACTGACATATTTCTAAGCTGCACTAAAGTTGCTATGCTGTGATAGTAGAGATGGTGGAGACTGAAGTAAAAGTAAATTGCTGTTTACATGTCCAGCATTTCTATAATTACTTCAGAAGAACTAAAGCTGTACTGTCATTACTGTATGCTTTCCCTGTTTTATTATTAAGAGTGCTGTTTGCCATTAGGAAATTAATATTGAAACCTTTCTTTGGCCATGCTTTAATTCAGAGTTTACCTTTGGATAAGAGATATATTTTACTGTGTGCAGCTCCATGCAGCATGAATCTACAATAAATGGCTTGGTTCAAAATGTTTTTCTATATGAATCTTGATCCTGGTTGACTGGTAGAATGGATCTTGCTTCCTCCTTGTGCTCCTAATTCCCTTGTGCTATGCCAGCTCATACTCCTCCAATGATTGTCCAATATTACCTACAAAAATAACCACCACACAAACCTACCTTCTCCCTCTATCTTCCTCTCATTTCCACTCTATCTCCTCTTCACTCTTTCAGCCTAACCCTCTGCACCTATTCCACATTAAAATCTTCTCCACCACAGCTAAGGTACTGACACCTAAACCAATCTTAGATCTACCTAAACCCTTACTCTGCAAACCTAAATGACTAAAGGTTATTTCCTTTAACAACCTAGTCTTAGCTGGAGATATCCATCCCAACCCTGGTCCCAGTTCCTTTATTAACAACACATACCCCCTACCCCCCCCCCCACAATACCCTTAAAATATTTACTGTCAACGCCCAGAGTCTTAACAACAAAGTTCACCAGTTTCAAGCTTGGCTAAGCCATAACCAACCAGACATCTTAGCCATCTCTGAAACTTGGCTCAAACTCTATATCTCCGACTCTGAGATCCTTCCCCCAGGATTCCATACTCTTAGAAATGACAGATTAAATAAAAAAGGTGGCGGCACTGCCTTAGTCTACTCTAACCTTCTCACCTTAATTCTCCTCCAAATTCCAATTCTTCAATTCAAAAACACCGAATTTATAGCTGGACTACTAAAAATGAATAAACACAAAAATATCTGCATCATTGCCCTTTATACCTGGTAACAATATCTCTACCCTCGAAGATATTCTCCTATGGGCATCAACTGAAATTAACTATGAAACTTACATGCTAGGTGATGCAAATATTAACTGGAATAAAGTCAATAGTCCCTCTCCCTCCCTATACATTAACCTCTATAACTTTACTCAAATAATCCTCTCCATCATCCGACCTAACAAAAGAAATCCCCCTAGATCCACTATTGCCTGGATCCTAGTCTCTGACCCAAATAAAATAACCAACTCTGGCACAATTCCTGACTACATTAATGACCACCTCCCAACTTTCATTCATCGCTCAACTAGCTCTACCCCACACCAGCACCAATACATTCTCACTCGCAACCTCAATTGCTTCAACCCTACAACTTTCTCAAACATTTTCAAACAAATGAACTGGCAAATTCTAAACACCCTTCCTCTTGACAATGCTATAGACTACTTCAACTCTGTCTTCCTAGACACTCTAAACTCTCTAGACCCACTACAAAACAAAAGGATAAAAACTAATACAGCTCCTTGGTTATCCAAAGACACAAAACAAATTATGCACCAAAGGGACAAATTATGGAAGCTTTACCAAAACAATAGACTGCCCAGTACCTTGCTCCAATACAAACAGCTCCATAACCTTGCAAAACAGCTAATCACTAAGGACAAAAAAGTTCTACTATATCAATCTCCAGTCCAATAACAATAAAAAAAACAAGCAATTCTGGAAATCAATAAACTCACTTCTCAATCCATGCTCCAAGAATAACCCCTGTCCTGACCCAAGTAAATCCGGCCTTGAACTAGGCTCTATATATAACTCATTTTTCATAGAAACTATTTCTGACCTAACCAAGACTTTTCCCAACAACAACTCCCCAGCCCCTCAATCTTCTCCTTCTAACTCCTCTAATAACCCTCCCCTTATGTTCGAGTTCAAACTGGTCTCCACTAACTTGATAAAAAAAGTCTGTCTAAACTTAAACCTTGCTCTAATGCACCTGACAATATTCCCTCCTCCTTCCTTAAATGTGCTGCTGATAGAACAGCCCTCCAAATCAGCATCATTATTAACAGATCTATAAAGGAATCTTACGATCCCAAACTCTGGTACTCAGCTTATATTCTTCCTCTTCGCAAAGGAGGCAAAAACACCAGCATCTCAAATTTCCACCCTATTGCTTTGTTCTCACCAATCTCCAAATTTCTAGAAAAGTGCATCCACCTCCAACTTATGCTGTTCCTGACCCAAAACCATCTTCTTACACCTACCCAACATGGCTTCCACCCAGGCCATAGCACTATAACTGCTTTACTCTCTTTCCTAGAAACTGTCAATCAAACCTGAGATTCAGGACACTTGGTTTCTACTGTTTTGCTCGATCTGTCTAAAGAATTTGATACTGTTTCCCACAAACATCTTCTCTTCTCTTTCATCTCTCAAATCTTCATCTCTCACCATACACTCTATCCTGGTTCTCCAGCTACCTATCAGAGAGATCACAGGCTGTCAAATGGAAGAACTCCACCTCTTCTTTCCTATCTACCCCAACTGGCGTACCCTAGGGATCCATCCTTGGGCCTATGCTTTTTAACATCTTCATCAATAACTTTCACACTGCTATTCCTGATGCTAAAATCATTCAATATGCAGATGATTCAGCCTTAGTCTGCTCTGCCTCAAACCTCTCTGAATTGCTGACTAAAACCCAAACAGCTTTTTCAACTACCGAAAATTGGATGTGCCAAAACCACCTCTCTCAATGCAAATATATCAAAAATTCTACTATTGCCCCCCTCAAAGACTTACTCCTATGACAAAAATGCTTTCAAAGTCCTCAGTCAAACCAACTCACCTATAGAAGTGGTTCCCTCCGCTAAACTACTTGGCATTACTATTGACGAACACCTCAAGTTTGATATCCATATTCAACAAAATATTAAGAAAACCCACCAAAAGCTAGGAATGCTATACAGAAACAATCACTTTCTCTCCAACTCTACTAGGCATACTCTGGCCACTACTTATCTTCTTCCTTCCTTATTATACAGAGCCCCTCTCCTAACCAACTTGTCCTCCCCCATCTATAATAAAATATCTAAATTTGCCACCAAAACCAAAAATTCCACCCATCATTGCCGTACCGTACAATCTCTGAATTGGCTAGAACTTCCAAACTACCTAGACTACCTCCAGCTTACCACTGCACACAGACTTGTATTTCACCTTACAAAATGTCCATCTCTAACAAATATCCTTTCCCCTTATACCCCTAACAGAGCTCTCAGATCCGAACATCAAAACTTAATTGCTATCCACAAGCCCAAACATTCTGTTGGCCAACTTCTACTCTCCTTCTCACTAGGCAAGAAATGGAATTGTCTCCCTTCCACTCTAAGAACTATACCAAACTCAGAAAACTTCAAAACCCAGCTTTTCAAACACTTGTCTACTAAATGGAAATGTACCTGCCTTCACCCTACCTAAATCTATCTAAGCTTATACCCCCAGGAGGTTTTCTCCCAGGTTCCTAAGCTCTTTAAAACTCCCAAAGCTATTTTTCTTCGAGTGTATCTAAACTCTCTGCAAACCCTATAGCTACTTATCTCATGACTCAACTGTGTAAATATTGTAAATAGCATCTTACTTTTAATGAGTGTATGTAAAGTGTTTCCGCATATACCTCAAACGTGTGTATGTCAAGTGTCTCCACACCTACTACATAAGAGTGTTTGCACAAATGAATCTGTATAACTCTCAAGATTAGCCACAGCAATCCTTGCTGACTATGTGTGACACTGAATGTACATATCTGTAAACTGTTCTATACAATGTATCTTTTATTACTTTTGTATCTTTTGAATCTGTACTGTATTGTGTATCTTGGCAATTTTCTCCCCAGGCCTCCACTGAAAATCGGTCATTTGGGCCCAGTTGACTTCTCTGGTAATCAAACTGGAAATAAATAAATAAATCTTTGCAGATATTTTCATCTCACTTTTGTAAAGCTGCAGTGATGTGCTTGGGGAGTATGCAGATACTGAATTTCAAACAGTCGCATTTATATGTTCGATTTTATGGCTCTACTTTACATAATAGAACACCGAAATGTTCGACTTTCATATGGCCGAAACCATATCATCGAACATTTGAATGTTTGAAAATGTGAAAAAAAAAAGAAAGAAACAAAAAAAACCTAAACAGTGCTAGCAGGGGGGAAAGACCCTCCTGTACCCCCCTGCTATTTAAATATATCAACTATATTGTGGTAAAGGTAACTCTTCCCATTCTGTGCACTATGGAGATCCCCAATCAGACTGCTCGAACTTTTAAAAGTTCAATCATATAGTTTCGGTCATATAAAAGTCAAGCTTTTAAAAGTTTGACCTTCTGAAGGGGGCCCGATTTTTTATAATGTTATGTAGCAAATTCAAGGTTTTATTATTTGCAGTCTTGTTATGTCCTTGTTTATTCAACTTTTATTGTAAAATTAATGTAATGAAAGCTCTGTGTTGTGTAGCATTTCTGAACTGCTATGTTCAGCAATCAATCTATAATGGAGCAGAATGTCCCATCTTAGAAGACAGTGTGGAGGGGGTTAATTACATTAGGTCTCCATGTGCACACTTAGGTTGCCTCATTCAACTCTGGAAAATGTATTACGTGGTTCTGTTTTTTTTGCATAAGTGTGAGACCAGTCTTCATTTAATTTGGCTACTGTTTTCATGTTTTTTTTTTTTTTTTTTTTAAATATCAATCAAATTAGTACTCTGTTGGAGAAAGCAACACTCTTCTAAACACTGGTGTGAAATAAGCATGAATGTGCTACAGCACAAGCAAAAGTAAATGGATAAAAAACTATGGCTATTGAGGCAAACAAAATCTATCCCTAGTTAATGAAGATAGCAAGGCACTTTAAAACTGCTAGAGGTAACCAATGAAAGTATTCAAGTAAATAGTAATATTTATTTACCCCTGCAAATGGTATACCTGTTTTTGGAGGCATGTCCCTATTTTCAGGCTTGATAATTTTTGTGATTCCTTCTCATCGCATGATATTTTGAAGATGTCTGGTACACAGTAAACCACAGTACAATGGCCAGCATAGTGCAGTGACCAGTATAATGACTCACTTCTTACATCTCCCTTTTTCAGTAGCAAAAATAAATTACCTTATGTGGTAGAATTTTGCAGTACGGTTCATTAAAGGCTACAGAATTTACACTGTTTGTTATTTTCCATCATTTCTGTTACTCTGATTTTTTTTTAATGTGTTTGAGTAGTATCCCTCATTTCCCCTGGAAGCGGGAAGAATTATGTACTATTTGGTATTCAGATTTTAAGCTAGTTAGATGTCCAGACTTTTGGCAGGATTTGCTTACTTTTCAAGGGCCTTTCTTTATATTTTCATTCTCTGCATGTTGAGGGGGTATGTTGGGAGGATATATATATCCTGGAAAAATATGGAACAGACTCCCAGCTGACTTGACCCTAGAACCCTCACTAACTCAATTCAAAAACAAACTCAAGAAATACTTCAAAACTCATTGGTTATGTCCTTGCACTAACCCCGACTAGTGACCTCTCTATTTCTTAGGTGTCTTACCTTCAAATACTTCTAACTTTTTTCTACCACTCCATTTCAGGAAGGGTCAATTGTACAACTGCTGCTCAGTGTGTCTTAAACCTAAATGCAATGTTATGTATGTTTAACTTTGAAAATAATGTTATGTTTTGTAAAGTGTTTTATAATAAGAACTATATGTGCTAAATGCTGGTATTGCTTATGACTGTAATCTGCTTGAAACTAACATTTACTAAATGTTCAATGTGCATTATTATCTTGGAGCTTTTCTCCCTGGGCCTCCGCTGAAAATGAACATATAACCAGTCGGACTATCCCGGTCAACAAATGTAGAATAAAAAAGAATAAAGAATAGTATAAATCCTCAGTTTACCACCAAGGCTAGCCCAGTAAATAGCTAAAAACACCTTTATTTTAAACTAGTTTCAAACAAGCTCCTAGGTAAAACTCCAAAATGGAATGTCAAAAAGAGAGTTACTAGAGTCCGTTCCGATAAGCACTTTCAGCTAAATTGCCTTCTTCAGATTGTAATTTTCCTTTGACTCTCTCTCTAAGTTAAAACCATAAAACTACCAATAAGACACTGCTATGTAGTCCACACCTTCACTTCATCCAGTAAGATGCTTCTCTAATCCCCACCTTTAGAATGACCAAGCCTTTTAGCTCGGGCCAGTAGAAAGTCGCCTATCCTTTAGTATAGGCTTAAGCGGAATCAGACTGACTGTGATCTCTGTGTGCTCTTAAGGGAAATTGTACTTTATTGTGTACTTTATTGTGTGCATACTTGTTATCCCCTGTAGGTGCACGCCCCTCACTGGTGCTAGTGGTGAGGATTGAGGCTCCTTGATTACTGGGCCAGTGCATGTGCATCACATAGTTCATCACATTTGGGAATCTTTCCAAGCCAAACTAATATCATAGCCTTGGTTCCATTATTAGCTTAAAAAAGTCCTTCAATAGGAAGTGTGATGTACATGTTTCCAAAGCAACTCAGGCACCTTACCTTCTACCCCTCTCTGATTGCATTCAACACTACTTACCCAACCAGTTCCCCTTCCCATAGCCTCAGCTACATCAATCATCCTACTCTAAAATCCTACAAGACTACTGCTCTCCACTGTCTATCTCCACCAATCAAACTTCCTACAGATAACTGTCAACATATATTACAAACCTATTCCAGTCTCTCCCCCACCCTCAGTTTTATTTATTATTAGCTAGTCATAATAACTATAACATTGCAAGTTTAGGATAATAACAGTACTTGGTATTTTTGTTAACATAGTTCCAGGGATGCATTTACTTCAAATAATTATCGACATTCATGTTTAAATTCATAGCTTTGCATTATAATGATTCTTATGCTTTTGTATCAAACTGAGTGTTTATATATATGTCTCTAAAACTGATGTAAATTTCTTAGAATTATGTGTATGTCTTGTATTTGCCTTTCTTCTGTAGTAATAGGCTAACCCAAAAAGGTCCATAGAAATCAGTGCCCTACCAAAGATAAAAAAATCTAAATAATTATGCAAAAATGAATTATGTTATTCTAGAAAAGAAATAAATCAGTTGAGCAAGTCAGATGAAGGATTTTTAAACCTGGTCTCCGAATTCTTTGAAAAAAGAGGTATTGAACAAGCACTGTAGGAACAGAAGGTGAAAAGAGGTCTAAATAGTACTAGTCCAGATACAACACTTCACATGAGAATATTTAATTGTAATTTTTTTATGGACAGACACCACTGACTTTGTACCACATGAGAACTTTAATCATCAGTGCAAGTGGCACTGTGTCTACCATTAAGTGGTCGATTTAAACTGTAATATATGAAACAAATACGGGACACCATACCTTGAATGATGGATATATACAAAATCACTGATGCTTTCTTGTTGTTTACACCATGATTGGTGATGCTTCTGCAGCTTCTCGTATTTTAAGGTTGTTTTATCAAAGATGCCAAGTGTGCTGCTTTTACTAATGACGCAACTCTGCTTAAAGTAAAATGTAATTACTTGCAATGCCTAATGATGAAGTAAAAAAGCACAGTAATATCTAGAGCATGCAAAAGTCAAGAATGTAATATGTGCACAGTAGCATGAATGGCCACAACTGGTCTATGGCGATATTCATGTGCATTCATTTTTTTCAAAACATTAAAATCTGCAAATCGTCCAGACACCTGAGCATCCTATGAGAAAGCTTTGCAAATACATTGTGCCTCTATGACCCCTTTCAATGCTTTTCCTCAATATCTTTATGAGAATGACATTACGACTTACCACACAAGTCATCCTACAGTCACATAAGGATTTTGAGAACTTCAGACATTATTTTTGACTTATTGGGTGTTAATTTTTTTACCACAGAATCCTGTTCTACCTGTTATTGTCAACTTTGTCAACAGGGCAGGTGACAAAATTATTTGGTATATGCAGAGAATTAAGCAAACATTACACTGCTCTATATTTATGAATCTGGAATTTCAGATACATAAACGTTTGCCAATACTATAGCCAAAAGGTTATTTCAAGCTTTATGTTCTTAAATCTCCTTTGTGGTAAATTTATTTAAGATCAAAATGTGATGAAAAACACCCGTTTTAATGCATCTGTTGAACCTTAATAGTATTTTCTTACAAAATGTTATCATTTAAATGTACATTTGATTATAAAACCATTGTGGTATGTTGGGAATACACTAGCCAGTGCATTAGTATTACCACATAAAAGTTGCAGTAGCTCCTTTTATCAAGGACTGGTCATAACTTAAATTATACCACTTAAACAAATTAATGAATGTTGAAAATATTATCACAGACACTAAACCATTTTGTTAAGAAACTGAGCAACAGAGACCAGTCCCTGAATGACAGTTTGGGTGATATGACAAGCAAGTTGCCATCCATATAGCTGAAAATATATAACATATAAGTGAAAAAAAATATCTAGGAATTACAAAGAAAAATATGCAATGTTGCAAATCAAGAAAGGGTTAATTAGATCTATCTCATTCCTCATTTTAGCATTTTGTACAGAATGGTGGCATGAGTAATACAAATTTTATTTATTTTTTTATTTATTATTTGTTGATCGGGAAAGTCCGACTAGGTTCCACAGATCCTGTTTTCAGCGGAGGCCTGGGGAGAAATGCTCCAGAAGCATGTCTTTAGAATGTGGGAGGAAACCCACACGAACGCAGGGAGAACATGCAAACTCCACACAGAAGGCACCCCAGCTGAGAATCAAACCAGAGAACCTCTTGCTGTGAGGCAACAGCATTAACCGCTGCAACACTGCACCGCCCACATACATTATAAATAAATACATCATAAATCATACACAACACTCATTAAGGGGCTTAAAACATCAACATTATAAAAAATACTATAAACTGAACAGGAAAGGAAATATTTAGGAGTAGTTTGTAACAAGGGAGTCACAGCAGAGAACTTTACTGCATTATGACTTCAAAGTATGACTTCAAAGTATTGCATGGATATCTATCCGTCACATCCATTTCCATGCATTCTAGTATGGATGAAGGTAAGGAAGGGTTATTTTATTAGAACAATGTTTGAAAGAGGCCTTCTGATTTAACAGCACTTCCTGTAGATATTCATTTCTTTTTTAGATGTTGACAGCTTTTGTACTTATGACTGCAAGCTTGGGAACACATTTTAAGGGAATGCCATCTATATAACCATTTTCTAGTGTCACATTAATAAAAAAATGTTTTTTTTTCAAAAAAGCAGTAGTGTACTGGATTTTTTCTCTGCGCATTATATCATTTTTCAGAGAGCTGTTTCTGTTAAATGCAGTGTTCCTGTGTGTGTGTGTGTGTGTGTGTGTGTGTGTGTGTGTGTGTGTTTGTGTGCATGTGAATTTTTTTTAATATTGCTGATCTCTGCATTTTATTTTGAATGAAGTTTTTCATTTAAGGTTTGGTTATTTCTATTTTGTATCTTATTCTTGTATTACATTTGTTTTGTTTTAAGTTTTCTGTTTTGTTGGAGTTTTAAGAGGTCTCAGCTAAGGTCAGTTAGAAAAGTTAGCAAAGAATTCCTTTGAAAACAGTGAATAACATCAGCTAATTAGTGGCAGGAGATGAGAAACAGCATTCCTCATTTAGCTAGAAACATCTCAATTTAGCTGGAACGCTTGTTTGGCTAGTTTGCTGTACTCTGTCTGAATATTGATGATCTCTGTCTGCATTTTTTTGACTCACCTGGCCAACTGTTGCTGTAGTCTTAAACTTGGTGGCTTTTGAATTGCCTGCCCCTACTATAAATTTGATTTTGGACACTCCTTCCAGTCTCATCTCTTCAGCTCATTCTACTGAGTACAGAGAGATGATTTGGGAAGGCCCTCACTCTTAGTTTCTTAACCTTGAATTATCTTCTGTTTTCTCCCTTTCCATTTATCTTAAAAATGCACTTTATTCAGCTGCTTTTATTGTATTTGTGTTTCTTCCTACTTTATTACTTTATTTTGCTTTTACTGCATGTTCATAAAAGTGTTTGATTGCATTTATTCTACTGTATTTATTACTGCTAGTTAGTAGCCTGATTAAATTGTAACTATTATTTTAAGCCTCTTATCTTCGCTTATGCACTTGAGCTTCAAGTCATTTGTTTTACATTAAGAAGGTTTGTAGTCTACACTCTTGTGGCAGGAGAGGTAGCTTACATCCTTCTATGTTGGGAATAGCTGGTTGAAGGCTTAGTGTGTCTATTATTCTAAAAGTATCTTATTTCTGGTTTAAGTGCTTGGGCTTCAGGACAGTTATTTTACATTAAGAAGGTCTATGGACTGCACTCTTGTGGGAGGAGAGTGTAGCCTCTGCCCTTCTGAGCTAGGAGTTGCTGGTTAAAGGCTTATTGTGCCTGCTTACTTATTTTTTTATAATTGTAGTACTTTGTTTGCTGTAGCATAGACTAGATTCAGACCTGCTAAATCTAGTTCTCTTTGCATAAGTTGAGAACTAAAGCAGACCATCTTGTGTTAAAGAGAGTTCCCCCTGTACCCTAGTGGCAGGAGTGTGCAGTCAGAACTCATCTGATTGAAGGTTGCTGGAACAGGGCTCAGTTTTGAGATTTTGTATTGGTTAATATATTTAAATCAGTTTGCTCTCATTTGCTACATAAGCACTACATTTGTGTAAGTTTTCACTTGCTTTAGCAAAGCTCCACAGAGTTTGGTGACCAGCTACTGCTCTGCTGTATTTATTTGATCAATACAAAGCATCTGGTGATCTCTGCAACACTTAAGTAGATTTTTTCACTGATATTGCACTTTTGAACTTCCCATTAACCATATCACTGCTTATTTGAATTGTTTTTTTTTTTCTGAAATTGCTGCACTTTATTTTCTGTAGCATAGATTAGATTCAGACCTGCTGAATCTACTGAATCGATTTCTGTTTGTAAAACCTGAGCACTAAACCAGGCCATCTTTTGTTGGAGAGGGTTCCCCTGCACCCTAGTGGTAGGAGTGTGCATTTAGAACTCATCTCTATACTGTACAGAAGGACAAGGCTCTCTATTTGACCTTAACTGCCAATTAGTCAAACAGTTCACTGTACCTATCCAGGCATGTCCAAAGGGCAGTTTCAGGTGTACTCTCCAGATCAATTGGTGAATCTGGGCATTTTGAGGCAACATTACAATTACCTTATGTACACAGACAACCCTCTCCTCCTTCCACCCAACACTAATACATGCGAGAGATGCAATTATACAGCCAAACTGGAGGCTAAGCTCTCTCAACCCAAGACTGGAGCAAGCAGTCAAGAGAAGAAGGGAATTACTTGCATCACACCACCAGTCTCACATAGACCTATAAAACCAGCACCAGCAAAAAACACACATAAATACACAAAAACATACTAAGAGGCTCTAAATAAAAATCTGCAAAATCAGTAGAGACCTCCAAAGCAGACACCCAAGCAACCTCCACCCCCCAACACAAACCATGATACACATACTTCACAAAGCCAGTGTGCCATGCAATCACAGCCCTTAAGGCAAAATAGCATACCCAACACACTAGTAATAGGTGACTCTATAGTCAGGCACACTGGCATCCCACTCACTAGGCTAAACAAGGAGAAGGTTACAGTTAGCTGCTGGTTGGGTGCCAGGATCTGCCACATAACACAAGCACTCAGGTCACTCCAGAATAAGTACATATATGACTCTGTCATTGTCCCCGTTGGTGTGAATGACCTGAGCTGTACCTCCCTGGACTACATGAAAAGAGACATGGAGGAGCTCTCTGATCACATAGCCCAGGCTGGTATGACCCTGACCCTGAGTAGCATCCTGCCCTCGCCAAGAATTATACCATGGTATTGAGAAAAATTATCAATTTCAACAATTGGCTAAGCTTCTGGTGTCATTTAAAGGGGATCCAGTGTCTGTCAGCCTAGGATGACATGCTCGACAAGCCAAGCTACTTTGCTAGAGATGGCTTGCACCTGTCACCCTTAGGCTTTCGAATACTGGCCAAGGCTCTTGCCACCCCCATAGTGCCTTTTTTAGGCAAGGCTCAAAAGACAATCCCACCACCATAAATAGCAGAAGTAACAAAAACTGAGGGTAATGCTACTCAATGCCAGAAGTCTAAACCTTAAAATGCATGCACTTGAGGCACTCTTCAGTATGAGGAAAATTGATATATGTGCAGTAACAGAAACCTGGTTTAAGGCTCCAGAGAGCGCCCCAGCACTACCAGGCTACAACTCATACCATACATTTCGGCCCCAAAACCCGGACCAAAATACAAAGGAGGGGGAGTATCCATATTCATCCAGGATAGCCACACCTCCAGGTTAGTGGCACAGCATGATGCTTCAGAGATCATCCACGTGGAGCTAACAAAGGGCAAAACTGCTATTCAAATTATAGATTGCTACAGATCACCCACCATGTCTCAGGACCCCCACTATGCATTTCTGGAAACACTGGGAAACATAAAGGTCCTACCAAACACCCTGATATTGGGTGTTTTCAATTACCCAAACATTAACTGGGGGAACTACTCAAGTACAAACTTCCTTGCCCAACATTTCCTAGAATTTATAAACTCAAATGCCCTGGATCAATTGGTCAACACCTCCATCAGAGGTGACAACATATTGGACCTGGTCATCACCAACATGGACAACCAGTGTTCCACACCGGACGTCAACCACTTGTTGATTAGATCTGACCATAAACTAATCTCTCTGGATATCCACATTCCACCACCACCCCCAGTCAAATAAACCACCATGAAAAACTTTTCAAAAGCAAACTTCTTGTTACTTAAGACTGAAGTGGGAAGTTTCAAAGCCCCTATTCTAAAGGATAATGCTGTCCAAGCTGTAAAATCCTTTACTAAGGCACTCTACGGGCACCTACAAGAATGCCTGGATCATGCTATCCCAAACAAAACCATGACTCACTCCTCCAAAAAAAGGAAACCAGTCTGGTGGACCCCTGCCATAAACAAGCTATACAATAGAAGGAGGAAACTAGTACAGAAAAGAGTAAAATCCCAAGAAGGGAAGACATCCCTGATCAGTATCAGGACAAAACTACGTTCCCTCATAAAATCATCCAAGGTTAGCTTCGAAAGAAAAATTGCCATGGACTCCAAAGATAACCACAAGGCATTCTTTAGCTATGTCAAGAATCTAAGTGACAATTCTCAGATCTGCTCGTAGTTAGTGCAGAATGTTACAAAATGCACTGAACTGACTGACATAGCCAACATCCTGGCAGACAGGTTCATTGCAAACTTCACCCCCAAAAGGGCCTATAAATATACCAGAAGAATGTAGTGCCTCTGAAATCATAGATACTCAGGTTAAAACAGCTCTCTCCAAAGCCAAAAACACAGCATCAATGGGACCGGACGGTGTCCCAGGCTGTGCCCTACATAAGCTCAAAGATGAAATAACCCCTCACCTAAACACACTGTTTCAACTCAGCCTCTCCACAGGATATGTGGTCATAGAGTGGCGCACAGCAATGGTTATTCCTCTCCACAAAGGTGGAGCCACAACAGACTCTGGGAACTATTGCTCTATAAGCCTGACTAGCTTGGTCTGCAAAGTTGTGGGGTGCATCATCATGGATCTCATTAACAGCAACACTGGGAACCTCCAAACACTGGACCCTTCCCAGATCAGCTTTGTTAAGGGCAGATCATGCCTCGTAAACTTGGTGGATTTCTTTGAGACAGTTACCAAGGCTATAGATGAGGGAAATGTGGTCCACACAGCCTAACTAGGCCTTTGACACCATTCCCCACTCAGGTATTATAGATAAGCTCACCAGCCTGAACATTGACCCCTATATCACAAAATGGTTTGCCAACTGGCTCATGGACAGTACCCACATGGTAAGAGTTGTGGGAGCTAGGTCTGACTCTAAACCGATTACAAGTGACGTTCCCCAGGGCTCAGTCCAAGGAACCCTCCTGTTCGGCATATACTTCTCAGAAGTACAGGCAAGCACAGGAGGACTATGACTGACCAACTTCACAGATGACTGCAAACTAGGGACTATAATTGACTCTCCGGCTGACACAAACATCCTCCAAAAGGGTCTCACTGAGACAGATACCTGGTGTCAAAACCATGGCCTCAAGCTAAATGCCAAAAAGTACATAGTCATCCCCTTTGGAAAAAAACAAAGTACCCACAAACTATCACATAGGTGGTAGCCCCCTAAATATGGAAGACATAATAAGGGATCTGGGGACCCAAGTAGATAGTAACCTCTCCTTTGATAATCACATTGCCAAAGTGGTTAGAAAATCCTTCTATGTGGCCCACCTAATCACAATAGGGTTTGCATCCAGATCGAAAGAGGTCGTTGGGCCCCTCTACACATCACTCATCAGATGCATCATAGAGTACAATGCCCCATTTGGGATGTACCTTACAAGACATCTGCAACAACTGGAAAGACCACAGAAGTACATCACCAAGAGGATCACTAGCCTCAAGCAGATGCCCTATGCAGCTCGACTGAAGAAACTCCAGCTGTACTCAGTTGCATACTGCCTACTCAGAGGTGATCTCTGCCTGACATACAAGGTCATGTCCAAACCAGAATTGATGAACATGCTCCACCTAAAGAAAACCATATCCCCTCAAGCCACACGCTCCAGGGATCTAAACCTCACAACAACAATAAATAGGACATGCTGGAGGGATAGATTCCTGTCCCAGAGACTTCCCATGCTCTGGAACAAGATTCTAATCTACATTAGGCAGAGCTCCTCACTAACCCTCTTCAAGAGAAACCTTGACGAGTGGATGGGAAACAGAAAGTTTACCCCAGGGATCACTTCAATGACTCTGCTGGACAGAGGCACAGGAAACTAATCTAAGGGGGGTGGCAAAAGCCAACACATTCTGGCTAGGCTTATAAATGTCTTCGGGCAGATAGCCTAGTACCTACCTATGAACCTATGATTGAAGGTTGCTGGAACAGGGCTCAGTTTTGAGTTTTTTTATTGATTAATTTGTTTAAATCAGTTTCCTCTTGTTTGCTACATAAGTGCTGTGTTTGCTTGGGTTTGTGCTTGTTTGGGCACCGCACATTGCCAAGCAGCAGTGGGCAACATTGGAGGTTATAGATGCAAGCACTTCTGCCTATAAATTGTCCCTTAGTACTCTTCTGGTGCTCCATCAGTAAGTTCTCATGTTTGTCCCTCACTGACAGGTGATACATTCAGCAAAGGTCCTCAGATACCAACACAGATCTTATCCACTACCCCTTCACATTTTTTGTCTACTTCTTCTGTCCTCAGCTTTACCTGGCCCTTCTTGTCCTCTCCCTTTTTTCTGACCACATCAACTTATCTAGCATTATGGATGGACAATTTAAAACAGTTTTTCCAGCCAGGTTGACATGGGCATCCTGAGGCAATGTAGCAATTCCCTCATGTACACAGACAACCCACTTCTTCCACTCCACACAACTTCATTATGTGAACGATACACCTATATCAAGAACCTGGAATTCAGGCTCTCTTGCTCACCAGTCAGTTAATCTGATTCTAAGCAGGTTGTCAGCATGCAATTGCCTCACCTTATGCAGCTACCAAACCAAAAACACATAAACTTACATATGCAGAGGTCCTTAAGAGAAGCTTAACTAAACATCAGAGACCTCCCAAACACAAATACAAGCATGATTCACATATACATTCACCACAGAACATAGTGCACATAACATATCACACAACAGTGACTCAGCCGTCAAGCCAGTAAGACATAACTAAAAAAATATATATCTTAGTCATAGGTGATTCAATTGTAAGAGACACAGATATCTTTCTCACCAGGTTATATAAGGAAAAAGTCACAGTCAGCTGTCTGTCAGGTGCCAGGATCCACCACATCACACATGCAGTCAAGTCTCTCAACAACAGGCACAGTCATGACTCCATCATAATCCATGTTGGTGTGAACAACTTGAGATGTACCTCACTGGACTATATGATGAGTGACATGACTGAGCTCTCTGATTATGTGTCTCATGAAGGTAGGTCCCTAGCCTTAAGCAATGTTTTACCTTTGCCTATGATGATGCCTCAATACAAACAAAAATGATGGATTTCAACAATTAGCTTAGTTTCTTGTAACCTTCAAAGGGGATCCAGTATCTGTCAGCTTGGGAAGACATTGTCGAAAGACCTTGGATGTTTTACCAGAGATGGTCTTCATCTGTCACCCCTAAGATTTTGATTAGCGGCTAAAGCTATTGCCACCCACCGTAGTGCCTTTTTTAGATAATGTCACAAGAACAAAATTTCTGATGAAAAAATACCCCCTAAAAACAACCTTAAGCTTATGCTTTTAAACTCTAGGAGTCTAAACCAGAAACTGCACTCATTGGAAGATGTTGACATATGTGAAGTCACTGAGACCTGGTTTAAGGCTGCAGAAAGCACACCAGGCACACCAGGTTACATTTTCTTTCACATGTTCAGACCACAAACTGAAGGTGTGAGAACTAAAGGAGGTGGTATATCAATATTCATTAAAGATAAATATATCTCTAGATTGGTTAAACAGCACTATTACCTTGAATTACTTCAGGTGCAATTGACTGTAGCTAAGATCAATCTTCAGGTCATTGCCAGCCATAGGACCCCCTCCATGAATCAGGACATCCACTCAGCTTGCTTGGATCTACTTGAGTCAATCAAGATAGAACCAAACACCCTGGTTTTTGGTGACTAATTACCCATCCATTGACTGGGTACATTTTACGTGCCCTAACTCACTTGCCCAAAGGTTCCTGGATTTCATTAACTCCAATGCCCTGGACCAGCTGGTTGGCCCACCAACAAGGGGCTCAAACATCCTGGATCTGGTGCTCATCAACATTGGGGATAAATGTATCACCCCCAGTATGTGGCCATTCCTGGTAAGATCTGACCACAAATCATTCTCACTAGAAGTAACTATAACAGAAGACCCCCCCATCCTACTTAGCAACAGCTAGACTAAAAAACTTCTCCAAGGCCAATTGCAACTTCTTATGTGACACCATAAATACTTCATAGTCCCTCCCCCCACTGATGGAACAGACACCTATGATGAGTTATACACTAATGTTTTCTACAAGCACCTGTACAATTGTATTGACTCTGACATACCTGATAGAACTAAAGCAAGATCTTCAAGGAAAAACAATCCTGCCTGGTGGACAACTGCCATTAATAGGCTATACAATAGGATGCAGAAATTGCTGTTTAAACATAGGAAGGAATGGTCTCAAAACTGGAAACACTTCTTCTTCAACTTAGACAAGCAAATAAGACTCCTAGTGAAGTCATTCAAAGCTAACTATGAATCTAAATTAGTTTCCCTAACTAAGGATAACCACAAGATGTTCTTTAGTTACATTCGTAACCTCAAAGGTAAGGCCCAGATTTACGCTGAACTCATAGTTATTGGTACCACATATACAGAACCTGTGGATATAGCAAACCTGCTGGCTGACAAGTTCAGTGAAAACTTCACTGCCCTGTCCCTGCCACATATATCTCAAAGCATCCATAAAACCAGTCCCTCATCTAGTATCTCTGAGGAACAAGTCTTAAACACCCTCTACAAGGCCAGAAACACAGCCTCTATGGGACCTGACAACATACAGAGCAGTGCTCTACATGGATTAAAACAGGAATTAGCATCACCATTGGGCACACTTTTCGATCACAGCCTAAGCACTGACTTCATCCCAGTGGAATAGAAAATTGATGCTGTCATCTCTTTGCACAAAGTGGGTGTATCCATGGCCCCCATGAACTATAGTCCCTTTAGCCTGACCAGCCTTATCTGCAAGGCTATGGAACAAATCAGCACAGACCTTATTAACAAACATATAGGAAATCTCCAAACACTCAACCCCACCCAGTATGGCTTCGTCAAGGGGAGATCGTGTCTGTTAAACTTGGTGAAGTTCTTTAGGACAGTCACCAAAGCCCTAAACATGGGCAAATCTGTTCATACACCCTACCTAGACTTATCCAAGACCTTTGACAGAATTTGTCACTCTGGCATCATTGATAAACTCACTCAACTGGGTATCAACCCATATATTGTCAGGATGGTTGCAAACTGGCTCGCAGATAAAACTCATACGGTCAAAATAGGGGACTCCACCTCCTCTAGCAGACCTGTAACCAGTGGTGCTCCACAGGGATCAGTTCTATGACCCCTACTGTTCTGATTCTACTTTTCTGAAGTACAGGCTAAAACTAAAAGACTGTGGCTGACAAAGTTTGCTGATGATTGCAAATTGGGAGTGGTCAATGTAATCCCTAGCAATAGCAACATCCTGCAAGAAGGTCTTATGCAGAATAGTGACTGATGCCAAAGTCATGGTCTTAAACTTAAGGCAAAAAATGCATTATCAGCCCCTTTGGCAAAGGTGATGTTCTTGCAAAATACCACATCAAGATCAATACCCCAAGAATGCAGTCAGTGGTGAGAGGTCTGGGCACACAGGTCGACAGCAACCTTAAATTTGTTCACCATATCTCCAGAGTGGTAAGAAGGGCAGTTTATATTGCTCATCTCATAAGTAAAGGCATTGCTTCCAAAAAAAAAGAGGTTATAACCTTATAACCCACCTGTATTCTTCCCTCATCAAGCCAATAATAGAGTACAATACTCTATTTGGTATGCTCCTTTTAAACACCTGCAGCAACTGGAGAGACCACAAAGGTTCCTTAAAAAGTAAATTCAGGGTCTTCAACATCTGTCTTCTGTGGACAAACTGAAATCATTGTCACTTTACTTTGTGTCATACAGACTGCTCAGAGGTGAACTGCGCCTTGCATATAGTGCAATCTCTGACTCAGCTTTAATGGAAATACTGCATATTTGCAAATCAAATGGCACATGGGTCACTTGCTCAAAGGACCTTATCCTGGTATGTGACATCAACAGAACTTACTGGAGTGACAGATTTGTCTCACAGAGGTTGTCCACTTTTGAAACAGGCTTCTTATTCATGTTAAACAAAGCCCCTCACTGGTCCTATTTAATCATAATTTGGACAATTGGATGGGTAACCGGAAGTTCACACCAGGAGTTCCATCAGTGTCCCTCTTGGACAGAGGCAATAGATGCTGATTTTTGTGTTGGCTTGAACCAAACACACTTGGGCTACAGGCTTAACATTTCTAGGCTTATAAGGGCCCTGGGGCCATTAGCCTAGTAATCTCCTATGATCCTCTGATTATATGCAGAGTTGTTTGTGTAATGGCTGCATATTAATAGAATGTTACCCTTGGCTGGAGATGAATATCAAGCAATGCAAGTACACCAACTACAAACATGTGTATGATTCACATGCTCCATAGTGGAACTCTTAATAAACCTCTGAGACTCCACCCATGTGAAGTCATTACATCCTATGATTATGTTGCAATTTGTACATAATAAATGGGCTGGGAAAGTTTCTCCCACTGTAATTGTATACATTATAACAATTGTTGATATCATTCATGCATAACAGCATTAAGAGACACAATACTTGCATTCAGCAATATAGGTTTGTACACCTGACTATGTGGGAAGACTGAATGCACCATAGTGCCACTGGTGCCACAGTTGTGAAATATTTTGGTCTTTGAAGCTGTGACATCATGTTTTTGCTGTAAGGGATATGTGTGCCTGTTAATTCTTTAAAATACTGTTGCTATATGTGCGTTATTCACACAACACTGCCTGCTGCTAGGGATATCCAGACACAAGTGATGCATAATGCAGTTATCACTGTGATGGCAGGCATGCACAATGTGTTTATAATCATGGAACTGAACACATGCCTTACTAAGGCAGTAGTAAACAGAAAGTAGCCTTTTGACCTCACACCACAGCGAAATACTTTGTAATTTTCATGGGAAAGCCAAATATCATCCCATTGCATCATCATTATCCCAAAAAGCATTTATGTGCAAAAAATGAGCTGAAATCATTACAATAGTAATATATATATATATATATATATATATATATATATATATATATATATATACATATATACACATACACACACACATACATACACAGCAAATGGCTGCCTGACAGCATTGTTAACTACCTGCACTTTCACCAATATACTGACACATGTGAGTCTTCAGAGTAATGGCTGGATTTGAACAGACCACAAGATACAGTATACTTTCACAATTACATACACCATGTGAGTTGTTTCCTTTACAATTATGACAATGCACATTTGAATGGATGTCATCACCATTCTTTCATATGTTGTATGTATGAAGGTGGTTGAAGTGCACAGTAACACTACATAACTACATATAATATATGCATCAGAAACCTTCTCTAAAGAGCATGACAGATAAACACACGTGGACAGTGGTCAGCCATTGCTGAATTCAAACCTTCTTCTTCTGTACTTACGGAGTTTAGTGAACAAAGTTTCAATAGCCAGCACCAAATGGCAACTTATCTGACCACTTTGATGTGATTCATTTTTCATAGCATAATGTAAACTTTCTGTTTCCAAAACTGTTTATTGCCTAGGGGTAATACAAATCTATAAGGTAATCCTGTGAGAGTGAAAATATGTCTCCTAAGTGGAAGCTAACATAAGGTGTGTTGTCAAAGACACTATTGTATGGTACACAAATTCACATTAGTTACCCAGTGTTGGATTGGGACCCCCTACCTATCAATTTACACAAGCTATACACCAGAATTAGTCGCAAGCACCATAAGACAAGTCAGAGCTATAAGGGCACAGTGTGCACTTTTGACATGTTGATCTCATCAGTGTGATACAGAGATATCTGTGGTAAAAGTGGGATAAGGGGATGGGTACATCATCTCCCATGTTAAAATCTTCACCTGACTGGAAGCTGATACAGTATGATCATTCAGGAAGTTATACATACCTGACATTGAAGCGACACACACAAGTTTCTCACTGTGAGTTATGAACTTCCTACCTGTCGAGTTATACAATCTAGAGAACATAGTACAAGTACCTCAGGACAAATCTAGCTCTTAATGGGAGAGAGAGTGCATTTTTGACAGGTGACTGCATCAATGTGTTGCAGAGAAGATGTTTTAGTTAAAAGTGTTTAAACTACAGAGGGAGTTATGTCCAAAATTAAGGTTTTCTCCTGAGTGGAAATGGACACAGCACATCAGTTGTTGAAGCCTTACTACAGTGACATTAGAACACAAACAAACAATTTTGCACTGCCAGATTCAAACCAACAAACCAGTTATACAATCTAGAGAACGCAGTGCAAACTGCAAGCACCACAGGAGAAGTGTGACTCTTATGAGGAGATAAAGTGTACTTTTGACAAGTTGACTTCATCACTGCCTTGTACAGATTGTTTGTGGTAAAACTGGGAAAAGGGGATGGTGGAATACTAGCCCAGTTCAACTTTTCCAGACTGGAAGTTGATATAGCATATTTTCTCAGGACGCTATATGTACCTGATATTGCAGCCACACACACATGTTCTCCACTGTGAAATCTGAACCTACTACCTATCTAGTTACACAATCTAGAAAGCACAGTATTAGTCAGAAGTGTCACAAGAAATATCTAACTCTTGAATGAAGAGAGTGAAATTGTGACATAATGACCTTATGAGTGGGAGGCAGAAAATATTTTTGTGGTAAAAGTGGGATAAGGGGATGGGTGCATCATCTTCCATGTTCAAATATTCCCTGACTGGAAGTTGATGCAGTACATCTGTTCAAGAAGCTACACATATCTGATATTGAAGCCACACACACAAGTTTCTGACTAAGAGATTTGAGACTTGAGCAAAATACTGTTGCTATATATGCATTATTCACACAACACTGACTGCTGCTAGGGATATCCAGACACAAGTGATGCATAATGCAGTTATCACTGTGATGGCAGGCATGCACAATGTGTTTATAATCATGGATTTGAACACATGCCTTACTAAGGCAGTAGTATACAGAAAGTAGTCTTTTGACCTCACACCACAGCAAAATACTTTGTAATTTTCATGGGAAAGCAAAATATCATCCCATTGCATCACCATTATCCCAAAAAGCATTTATGTGCAAAAAATGAGCTGAAATCATTGCAATAGTAATCTATACACACACACACACACACACATATATATATATATATATATATATATATATATATATCTATATATATATATATACATATATGTCTATATATATATATATATATATATATACATATATGTCTATATATATATATATATATATATATATATATACATACATACACACACACATACATATATACACAGCAAATGGCTGCCTGACAGCATTGTTACCTACCTGCACTTTCACCAATATACTGACACAAGTGAGTCTTCAGAGTAATGGCTGGATTTGAACAGACCACAAGATACAGTATACTGCCACAATTACATACACCATGTGAGTTGTTTCTTTTACAATTGTGACAATACACATTTGAATGAATGTCATCACCATTCTTTCATATGTTGTATGTATGAAGGTGGTTGAAGTGCACAGTAACACTACATAACTACACATAATATATGCATCAGAAACCTTCTCTAAATAGCATGACAGATACACACGTGGACAGTGGTCAGCCATTGCTGAATTCAAACCATCTTCTTCTGTACTTACGGAGTTTAGTGAACAAAGTTTCAATAGCCAGCACCAAATGGTAACTTATCTGACCTCTTTGATGTGATTCATTTTTCATAGCATAATGTAAACTTTGTGTTTCCAAAACTGTTTATTGCCTAGGGGCAATACAAATCTATAAGGTAATCCTGTGAGAGTGAAAATATGTCTCCTAAGTGGAAGTTAACATAAGATGTGTTGTCATAGACACTATTGTATGGTACACAAATTCACATTAGTTACCCAGTGTTGGATTGGAACCCCTACCTATCAATTTACACAAGCTATACATCAGAATTAGTCCCAAGCACCATAAGAGAAGTCGGAGGTATAAGGGTACAGTGTGCACTTTTGACATGTTGACCTCATCAGTGTGATACAGAGATATCTGTGGTAAAAGTGGGATAAGGGGATGGGTACATCATCCCCCATGTTAAAATCTTCACCTGACTGGAAACTGATACAGTGTGATTGTTCAGGAAGTTATACATACCTGACATTGAAGCGACACACACAAGTTTCCCACTGTGAGTTATGAACTTCCTACCTGTCGAGTTATACAATCTAGAGAACATAGTACAAGTACCTCAGGACAAATCTAGCTCTTAATGGGAGAGAGAGTGCATTTTTGACAGGTGACTGCATCAATGTTTTGCAAAGAAGATGTTTTAGTTAAAAGTGTTTAAACTACAGAGGGAGTTATGTCCAAAATTAAGGTTTTCTCCTGAGTGGAAATGGACACAGCACATCAGTTGTTGAAGCCTTACTACAGTGACATTAGAACACAAACAAACAATTTTGCACTGCCAGATTCAAACCAGCAAACCAGTTATACAATCTAGAGAACACAGTGCTAACTGCAAGCACCACAGGAGAAGTGTGACTCTTATGAGGAGATGGAGTGTACTTTTGACAGGATGACTTCATCACAGTCTTGTACAGATTGTTTGTGGTAAAACTGGGAAAAGGGGATGGTGGAATACTGACCCAGTTCAACTTTTCCTGACTGGAAGTTGATATAGCATAATTTCTCAGGACGCTATATGTACCTGATATTGCAGCCACACACACATGTTCTCCACTGTGAAATCTGAACCTACTACCTATCTAGTTACACAACCTAGGAAGCACAGTATTAGTCACGTGCCACAAGAAATATCTAACTCTTGAATGAAGAGAGTGAAATTGTGACATAATGACCTTATGAGTGGGAGGCAGAAAAGATTTTTGTGGTAAAAGTGGGATAAGGGGATGGGTGCATCATCTTCCATGTTCAAATATTCCCTGACTGGAAGTTGATGTAGTACATCTGTTCAAGAAGCTACACATATCTGATATTGAAGCCACGCACACAAGTTTCTGACTAAGAGATTTGAGACTTCTACCTACTTAGTAATACAGTCTAGAGAACAACAGGAGAAATATGACCCTTGACTGGAGAGAGCACACTTCTGACCATGTTGCAAAATGATGTTTCTGTTCTAATTGTGATACAGTACAGATGGAGCTGTCCCCAAAGTTAAATGTATTCGCCTCACTGCAAGCAGACACTGCAAATTTAACATTATAGTGTTACTTGGCTGTCAGTTGAGTACCTCACACCCCAAAAGCTCCCCACAGTGAGAATTGAATTTCCTATCTATCTAGTTAAAACATTTAGAGATCACAGTATTAGTTGCAAGCACCACAAATGAAGTCTGAGTTTAATGGTGTGAAAAAAACACATTTGTAATTAGTAGAACTTTACAGGCAGGGTGGAATGGGTGGAGAAGAGTGTCAGGAGTGATTTGTGACAGACGGGTACCAGTAAGAGTGAAAGGGAAGGTCTACAAGAGGGCAGTGAGACCAGCTATGTCATATGGGTTGGAGACAGTGGCATTGACAAAAAGGCAGGAGTCAGAGCTGAATGTGGCAGAGTTAAAGATGTTAAGATTTGCATTCGGTGTGACTAGGATGGATAGGATTAGGAATCAGTATATTAGTGGGTCAGCTCATGTTGGACAGTTTGAAGGCAAAGCAAGACAGAAGAGATTGCGTTGGTTTGGACATGTGCTGAGGAGGGATGATAGGTATATTGGGAAAAAGATGCTAAGGATGGAGCTACCAGGTAAGAGGAAAAGAGGAAGGCCTAAGATAAGGTTTATGGACGTGGTGAGAGAGGACTTGCAGGTGGTTGGTGTGACAGAGCAAGATGCAGAGGATAGGAAGAAATGGAAAGAGATGATCTGCTGTGGCGACCCCTAATGGGAAAAGCTGAAAGATGCTGATGATGATGATGAGAACTTTACTTTTTGGAAAAGCTGGTAGTGGACATCACATGTTTTGGGACAAACACATGCATGTGGACAGGCCAGTATAAGAGCACTGTGCTTGCTCCATGTAATGACTCAATTCACTGCAAAGATTCATAAAATGCCCTTCATGTGCATTGTGTCACTGTGAGGAACACATACCTATTTCACTGTATGGGATGCCAATGACAATCAGAATTGTAAACCTCTGGATTATCAAACAAGGATTCCTGCCACTACCTTCTGGGATGATTGCATGGAAATAGTAAACATTTATATTGTCACTTTCTCTTATCTTGTCTCATGCTTCCGCAATATGTCTTGACAATATAGACACTTCCCAAGTATGACAGTGCACTTTAGAATAACACTGATGGATTATGTGTGAAAAGGTTACATACCATTGTAATACAGCTGTAAGTCTAATCATTGCAGTGCAGGCATACATTAACAGACTGACTTAATTGAGTCATCACTGTGAAAATCAGATACTATGTTTTCCAAATTCAATATGGACATACAGATGTTGTATAACCTAATTGCATAACTATTTTTTTTTTGTAAATCTTTTTACTCTCTTGCCTGAACAACAGCATTGGCAAGATCAGTTGTGCTGATGGCAAAGTATTAGCTCATGCATAATCATATCTTGAGCTGCAAAACTTAGAATGGGAATTAGCAATAGACAATGGTGCTCAGTGATGACTTTCACACAAATAAGCAGCATACACATATAAACAGATCTGAATGTGAAGGAATGCAGAGCAGCTATGTGTTATGTTCATGGTTCACAAGTTAAGATTTGCACATTTGTCAAGACAAATGCAATACTTCAATCCTTGTATGTATGCTGCAGGTGCATGATTATATACATGAGGGACCAAATATGGCATTGCTGATGGAAACATGGCTTATGGAATCAATGCGGTTTATTTGATGACACAGAAGGGGTGGAAAGGGGTGGAAAGAGGTGGAGCATTGGTGGCAGGAATACACATTTAGACATAATAAATGATTATTGTATGGTTCATTTCTGCATCTATTTGTGTTGTGTTATTGATGGATTTATCATATTAATTACTCATGCAAGATCTGTACAAGACAGGCATCATGACAGGGAGCAAGGACATTAATACATCAGCAGGGAAATGGTGTGTTAAGAAACAGTGTAGCCAACAGTTATACCCACAGAAGTCAAACCAAACTATTATAATAACACTTTTTCATACATCTGCATTCAAACCTTGAGCGTATTCTGAGAAAAATCTACTGACCTGAGCATTAGCTAACTACACAATATAGGAGCTCCTACTTTACAAAGTTCCCATATGACGGCAGATTGCAGAAAAATAATATGTACGTATTACTCTTCAGTACCCTCATGACAACTGTAAGCTATACATTCAACTGCTCACCTGTTCAAAAGTAGATTAAAATGACTATAATAGCTAAGCACAGTAATGGGTTTGAATGCAAAAACTAAAAAGATTTTGAAATAAGCTGTGTGCTTCCGTATAACCTAAATTACAGATGGTGGCCCGTGCCAGACATTGTGCAAATGCAGAGGAGGAGGGCTGATAACACAGAAGAGAGACGATACATCAACACGGAGAGAGGGATGTAGAAAGCAAGTAGCTTCTGCAGAAGTAGGATAGTGCTGGCTTGTAATATGTAGGTAACAGCTACACATAAACCAGTGTAGAAATGGTCAGCAACATTTATTGAATACCTGGTTAGAACCCTTGAAAATATGCAAAAAAACTCTCTATAGATGTGAACATTATGCCCTATGCCACAAAGTAACCCCTACTTCATTTACTTTAAGTCACACAGCTGAAGGACAGTGACAACTTACTGAAGCAGAAGGGGTGGACAGAGACAAAGTGAGAAAGAAAGAAAGAAAGAAAGAAAGAAAGAAAGAAAGAAAGAAAGAAAGAAAGAAAGAAAGAAAGAAAGAAAGAAAGAGATGGAGATTGGAATAGTAACAGCATATTTTCCTAGGACATGTAGGACCACCTGTATGGTGTTTACTCTTTCTTATTTCCTCATCACTAATCTGCTATGCCCTGTACAATAAAGTGCTTGCAATAGGGAAACACGAGGGGTAGGAGAGGACAGCCAACATTAGGAAATAACCTGATTTGGTTGCCTTACTAATATTCCCTTTTGGGACTAGATTGCTTTTCGAAAATGCTTTATTGCTCCACTATTCAGATTGTGTTACTGAAATGTTGGAAAAGGAGATAAATACATATATTTGCTGTTAATCATATGACAGTACTATAAAATGTTGTGAAATAATAATTTGACCTATAGCTGCAATCAAACCCATGACACTATGCAAAAACATCATTCTTCAGCCAGTAGATTTATCTCCACCTGCCACAAAGGAAGCTTTGGTTTATTATATCCAGCAGCCAAAGAACTGTTACAGTAACTGTTTCACAGTGATGCCTTTAGTTTGCCTTTAGTCCATATTCCCATTGCACAGCTAATGTAAACACATGTGCATGAAAGTAACTGTACTGCAGCAGAAAATAAAGTCCTCAGCTTTTGCCATAGTAAGTTATATGTCATTCACCATCTTTCAGCATTAGTGCACAATACTAACCTCTGTGCAATTGCTGTGGACAAAAACTGAAGGCTTTTTGATGGGCCATTTCTGGCCATGTGTGATGGTGTGTGATTCTGTTTTTTGACTAGATTAAACATGAGAAAAAGGGGTTGATAGGACAGTGGAGAAAAAGGGGGTAGTAAGGTTAGCAAACAGAGGACAGGACATAGGGGAAAGAATACAGGAATTTGCAAGAGGGTGGTGAGAAAGCACCATAGCTATCCACTTCTTCACAACATAAATGTAGTATTGTACACACAATTTCATGACTTTGTAGAGTCACCAAACTAGGGATGTATGACAACAACAGCATAATTTTGTATAGCCAGTTTGGCCAAGTCATCTTAAATTCATCCTGCCATCAGCATTGGATGCCCCTCTTGTGCCTCTTCATGTCACGGTGGTGGTGATGACATTGTTCCCCAGCATATAGGATGTCAGCTGCACTGGAGACCACCTTGGCCAAGCTACTCCAAGCCTCAACTGTATAGCTAGACCAAATATTCCCCCCACTGTAGCTTCTGACTGTAGTGCTTCACAAGGAATCCCACACAAATCCTAGGTTCTTCAACTCCCACATTTGTTCCCTGAATGGAACATCATCTCTACCATCTCCAGCAACATCTGCAGCTGTCAAGCCAGAAATGTGGGTCTGAACTGGCACCCATTTCAGCTCTCATGTGCAACAGCTTGTCTGCAAACACACACATCCCTGCCAACATTTAAACAATTGTAAGCACAGCAATGACAAACACATTGGGACTGATTGCATCAAGAACAGAAGGTGTTAAAAATGGCAACGAATTTTGGTATGTGCAATGCTCAAACTATTGAGTTATGTTCCAGTGTTAAAAGCTGATATGCTTTATGTTGTTGGTTATAGTCATGGATGTTTGGAGGAAAATGGTATGGCTTGTGACATATTGGCATGTTAGGAGTTAGACATTAATAAGCTTGAGTAGTACCACCCGGGAATTGAACACAATAGAAAAAAAGAATAAAATGTAAGCTCCTCATTAACTGTCAATGCCAAAGGAGAACTTAATTGTTAGTATGGTAATTAGAGGTATACTACTTTAAGACTGACTGTACACATACTTATGAGATGCCATATTTCTGTGACTTTACTTAGTCATTGGACTGCATTTCTATGTAAAAGATAGTCTTTGTGTTTGTAAATATCTTTTAGATGCATACAGTTACATGACCCGAGTAACACATGGTGGGTTAGGTTACATACATACCTTTGTAACACATATTATCATAAACACATACTTACATGTGAGCACTCAATAATTATAACAGACATATTGCGGGCATCATACCTATTGTATGCATATTCTATCTAAAATATTGTAATTCTCCTGTTTAACATAATTTATACACATTATATTGGGTTTCTATAGCAAGCATTGATGACACATTTCTTGCAATAAACACAGTTATTATACTTGTGTATATACTGTGACATTCCTAATCAAAATGGTGTGACAAATGGGTTTCTGACCCGTCTGTAAATATATCTGTCAACTGGATTCAGATCTGACATCAGCTGTCCTTTTTCTTTAAACTCACTTTAATTACACCTTGTGCCACACAGAAAGATATCTGACAGGTGCATTTTCTTCACTTAGTACTATGCAAAGTGCTACCATCTGCAGACTTCACGCAGGCTTCTTTGCACTACAGATGGCATCCTAAATTACATTTTTCCATTTGTTCCTATGAACCTCTGCCAGTACAAAGTTTTCAATGCCAAATGACATACAAATGCTGAAGTGAAAAAAAAACATAAAAGTACTGAAATATAAGGAACATTAAGAAATAAGTGGTTAAATTCTGTTGTGTTTCAGTGTGAATATATGCTCATTAAACCTCGTTATATTCACACAAGCAATGCCATCTCAATATTAGAACCCCAGGATACCAGGGCATTCACAAGACAAAGTTCAGATTTTTATCACAATGTGTCACACATATTATATTGTGAAGACTAAAGGAGGTTACCTATACTCAATATGTGACACAGTATCAATTGACATTACAGGTGCAAAATAAATAATTCAGAACCTTTGTCCTGTGTAATTTGCAGTTAGATGTGTGGATGGCTGAAATACTGGAAACAATGAAGGAAATATTTCCTCACACAATATAAAATAAAACATTCAAATAATGCACCTCATTGCTTATCTTTATTTTTTGAACATCACTCCCATATTTATGCTTCTCTAACAAGAATATTATCTGCTTTGCCTTGCAGTTGACATATGTTTCAATGAGCAATCTACTTCCTTAGAATTGTGGACACAATTGTATTATGAGGCAGAAAATGTTGTCATGAACAATTCACATAACTTTTAGGAATGCTGCTGTCAGTGGTAGCCACAAAATTTAATGTAACTCCATTCTCCCTGACACATCCTGATAGATACTGCAGTCAGACTGATTATTCACACCTGCAATCAGTTAGCAGCTAACACTTCTCACTGCTTATCTTTGTAGAGGTAGGACATGTGCATGCAAATGTGTAGATCTGTACCATGTTTACTTTCTGTACACTTAGTGCTGATTGTGGAATTTGTGACCACTAATGAGTCAACACCTCATAGACATATTCGCCATGCTGACACAGCTGAATCTGCACTATGTAAAGGTAACTGTGTAGCTAAAGAACTTGTACCATAGTAAGGGATCACTGAATGGATCCAGAGAACTCAATGCCACTAATTGCTTTGAAAACTTTTATTTTTTTTACTTTTACAACTGACATACTACAAAGGTTTGCTGCTGTTATGAACAATGTATTTTAATCCTAGTTATGGATTGTTTCACAATGCAAATATTACTTTACTGTCTGCATTATTTCAAGTAGCTGTTGGCATGGGTATTTCTTGACAATGCAGTATTTTTCTAGATAATGATGGCAATTCAGTGGAAGTTTAAATCTTGAAAGTTGACCACTTTGTTCAGAAGACTGATGTATTAATTATTATCAAGTTCTGGTTTATTGCATTAGAAGCAGTGACAAGTCTACCTGACTGCTTTTCACAGAAGTGCATATCGGACCACAAACTGCTAACCATTTTTCCTCAACAGATGTACATTATTTTTTGTAAAGTTGCAGTATACTACAGAGTGACAAAATTTTGTCCTGCTTTGAATTTATTATCAAGTTCTTTCTTTGTTTTGTATGGGGGGGTGGGGGAACTGTACTAAATTGTGTGTACTCATATGAAGCCTTCCTTTATTATTTTTTTTGTATATGATGGATGGATACATTCATAGGATCACAGGAGATAACTAGGCTATTGAGTCAGAGGTCATTTTAAGCCTACCTGTTTCATCTCACTATAATACCATAAAAATGCTAGTCAATACCCAGTATTGCATTTAGTTATGACTGTCCATGGCCAGGAGGGCTGTGGGCTCTATCCCTGGTAAAAATTTACGGCACCCCATCTACTCATCCAGCTTCCTCTTGAACAGTGTCATAGAGGTGCTCTGTTTCACATGAATTTGTAGCCTGTTCCAAAGACATGGCAGTCGCTAGGAGATAAATCTGTAATTTAAGCATCCTTTTTTTTAATTATGCATTTCTTCTTTTCTGTTATGTTTTCTCTCATAATTCATGAAAGAAAACCACTGTGGAAGCCAAGAACAAGCCGCTGGAACTGAATTAAAGTAATTAAAATTTATTTTATAAAAAAACACAACAAAGGTTAAGCGCTTTCATCTAAAACATTAGACTTCATCAGAACACCGAGCAGACTGATTTAAAAGTTTATATAGCAAGTATCGACCAATGGCAAACACTAATTTGCATACTGAAAAGCCTCCAGTACATCATTTCCCCTTCTAGAGAGATTACACGAGTATTCAAGTAATTTCCTATATCACCTCTTAGCTTCTATTATTGGTTTTATAGATATGCTTTCATTTATACCTGGTGTAGTGGTAGCATTTAACAAAATCTGCCATCTCACCTCCTTCTCACTTAATAATGATTTTATATTCCCCCCTTCTATGATGTGGAAATATCACTTCAAGTATAGCAAACTGAAACATATTGCAGCCAGAATTATCTCTAATATGCCTATATAAGGCATTATTGACATCACCTTTTTTGATGGCATATGTATGGTCATAAATTCTATCCCTCAAACGTTGTCCTGTTTTACCCACGTAAAATCCTGCACATGTGGTACACATAGCTAAATAAATGACATTCCTTGTTTGGCAATTGCCTTTGGCCAAAGTTAATAGGGTATGACTCCTATTTCCCAAATACTTAGTGTGTTCTTCTAATATGGCAGAGCACTGATTGCATCTGCCACATTTTGTAGTACCGGACTTTTGAAGTTTCCTGTGCATATGACCTTTATATAACTTCTTTTTCATATTACAACCTATTTTATGCACAAATGTGGGATATTCCCCCACCAATTCAAATATTTCAGAATCACATTTCAGGATGCTCCAATTATTATGAATAATATTCTTTACATCTTTCGTGTTTTTCCCATATGGTAAAATACAAGCTTTATTGAATTCATTGGTACTAACTTCTCTATCCTTGTCAATACCAGTACTAGCCTCCACACCAAGTAATGGCTTGTATTTTCTCCCCCATTCACTACTTACATATGACACAACATAATCAACCACTAGTGGGGGTAGCTACGTTCCTTAAACAATTCTCCTATGTAAGCCAGCTCTTGTAACATTTCATTATAATCTGAGGTCATCCAAGCTGCTCTTATACATTGCCCTTTCTTCTTTTGAATATTAGGGTGGCAGCTGTTATATTTCAAATAGGAATTGCTAAAGGTATATTTTCTGAAGATTCTGGACTTAAATCCTGTACTGTTGTGAGAAATGAAGGTGTCTAAATATGAGATACCTTCATTGCTGACATGGTATGTAAATTTTAGGAAAGAGCTGGAAGTGTGTAAGTAATCAACAAATTTTTTCACTGCATTTTCTTCACCATCACACAGGATAAAGACATTGTCTAAAAACCTGATATAACATTTAATGTACTTCATCCAAACACTTTTAAAAATTGTTTGCTCTTCCCAATCCAAGAGGACTAGGTTGGCATAAATGGGGGCACTGGCAGCTCCCATCGCCACCCCTTTACTTTGCCTATAATACTCTCCTTCAAAGTAAATAAAGTTGTAGTCAAGTACAATACTCATAAATTCACTAATAAGCATAGTTCTATTACAATCCAAATTAGCGTACTTCCTAATACTATTAACAAATCTATCCATACCTTTGTCTCTAGGAATGCATGTGAATAAATTCACTACATCTATAGTGATTAAAAATAGGCTCTCCTTCCTTAGATTAGGTGTTAAACGACTTAAAAAGTCCCATTAAACTTTAACTATGTGTTTGGCCATAGCATAGATAGGTTTTAACCAAGTGTCTACTACTTTCCCAAATGGGAAAGTCTTGGATTTGCTTCCTGAGATAATAGGCCTGTATGGTGGATGTTGTATATCTCTATGGATCTTTGGGATGCCCATAATAGTAGCCAGTAAGGGATACTCTACCTTCAAAAAATTATATAAATCTGTTTCTATTCTATTATCCAGCAAATATTCTTCCAATAAGGAGTCTATAAGTTGGTAGGCAATATGTATCTCATTGATAGACAATGTCTCATAAATACTTGTGTCCTGTAGGATGGTGTGGATAGCATGTAAATAATCAATGTTATCTACTAGCACAACCCCTCCCCCTTTATCCAGGTGAAAGATTCTGATATCATTGTTGGTACTTAATTTGTTTAATAACTCATTTCCTTTTTTACTAAGGTTGTATACCATTTTCCGTTGTTTACTATTATCTGATAGTTTATATAATTCTTCAATAACCACTTTCTCAAAACTTGCCAATAAGGGGTGATGCGAGGGGGGGGGGTAAAGGAACTTCTTTTTTTCAATTGCAAGTTACTTTTCCTAATTCCTGCTTCTTTGAAATATATGCCTAAATTTAATTTACGCAAAAAAATCTTAAATTCAATGATGTTGTCCACTACATTAAATTTCTTATTAGGCACAGATTTAATACCTTTTCTAAACAATGCAAAATGTTCTTCTTGCAATATGAGTGTGGTATAATTATATTTAAAAAAGTTCCCGTTGCCATATTTAATACCATTATACTTGTCTATCTTATCCATCTCCTTGTTGTTCACCATTTCACTCTGTTTTCTCTGTATTGGTGAGTTTGGGGGTGGTTGTTGGGTCCCCCTCTCCTTCCCACAGTTTCTCATTCTAGTTCTTCCTCCAAAAAAGATTGAATTTCTTAATTTCGTGTTCTATATGACCTTTCCATTTCTGGAACATGACTAGTGACCCCTTCCTGCTTTCTTTTCTCTTTGTATACACTTTCCCAATTATATGTTTTCTCTAATACAGGGCTAGGAAAAACAAGACAGCTGCACCCCAAAAACTGCAATACAAGGACCCTGAGAATGATGTGATAACTGAGGTCCTACTTCACCATGTGGTCATTCCTATTAGAGAGAGCCATGGGTGATAAGTGCTCCTGTGACCACATCTGAGAGCAGGCGGTAAATAATGTTAATGCAATGGGAAGCCATGGATGTACATATTCAAAAATAATATCTAGGACCAGTGATATGATTACAGTAGCCAGACTTTCGGCAGCTCCAGTTGCTGTGAACATATGGCTAGGGGGTGGTCCTACTATGAATCCACCACTGACTGAAGCAGAGAAGTTCCTGTCCACTGTTAGAGATCCAGACAGCTCATCACAGGGTTCATACAGAATCCTTGATATTGGGTCTGACGTGGAAGAAAACCCAAATATATCTACTTCAGAGCTTCCAGGTATGCTATTTAAATACTTGTCATCGCAAATATATGTCTATGTCATATATATGTGTGTGTGTGTGTGTGTGTGTGTGTGTGTGTGTGTGTGTGTGTGTGTGTGTGTGTGTGTGTGTGTGTATATATATATATATATATATATATATATATATATATATATATATATATATATATATATATAAGAGAGAGAGAGACTCACACACACACACAGACACATGGGGGGTAGAACAGACATTGATGGAAAGGAGAAGGAGGGGGGATGGAGAGTAGTTCAGTGAACAGTAATGATTTCTTTGAGATATGCCATATTCTGTAGCTGCAAAAGCATTTTTTTCTGTTTCTGATGTCATTTGCTTGTTGATGCTTATGATCCTTATTTCATCCCTCTTTTTTATATGTAGGGAAATTCTGGTCTGCCATTGTATGACCATCTGCACATGCTAAGCACTTCCTTCAAATTCTTATTAATATTCAAAAGGTAGATGCATGTGTAACTGCAAGTTATTTGATTTCATTGCATTGACATATTTTAAGTTGTAATACATGTTTCACATAACATAGGTTTAATCATTGTTTATTCTCTTTTTTTTCTGGTTACTTACTTGTTACCATATGTGATCCTTCCAATGACACTGTGGAACTCCTGCTGCCTGATGTCAGAGTATTGGTAGCCTCTGAAAATAGTAGTGGGGATAAATAGGTACAGCCTGGTGGTTCAGAGGGTAAGTCTGACATCAAGGCTGTGCTTCTCACATCTCCTATTCCTATCTCAGACACAGTCAGTATGCCTATGCGTATCCCTGAGACAGGGAGTGCAGACCTAGGACAGGTTGAAGGTGACATAGTTGATCAGAGTAGTGTGGTTGCTCCAGTTGTAAAACTGGTTGATTTTCTTCATAGCCATTGGGAGAGTGAGGTGCCGCACAGGTGGGTTGTTAGAGTTGCTTAGAGGAAGCCTGCTGTCCACCCTGCTCCAGATATTGGTGTGTTAGTAGGTGCCACACAACATTGGTATAGAGCTATCGTGGAGGCACAATAACATTCCACAAGGGCCACATTAGAGCTATGTGCATTCTGACATGCAGGACTTCCTAAACTGTGTCGGTGCCACACAAGATCAGGTGGTGTCTGTAATGGAAAATCTGCTTGGTGAGGGTCAGTATCCACATGGTCATCGAACTGTTACATCATCCAGTGTTAACCAATGTGGCTGTGCAAGATCCCACTCCTGTAGTGGCAGTACCTTCACTGCTCTATTAGTGACTGTGGTGTACACACCCAGGCATGGTAGGATAAGTGGCCATGGTCCTGGATGTAGTTGTGCCAAGAGCTGGTCCAGCAGACTAGTTGTGGTAAGCACTTATTCAGCAGACATCAGTCATGAGCTGGTAGCACCCCATATTCTAGCCAGGGCCATGGACCTAGCAGTGCAACTCCTAGCAGAGATAGTTCTCATGACTAGAAGCAATTATGCAGAACTGACTAGACTACTATGCACGGCTCACATCTATCCAAGATTCCAGGATGTAGTGCTAGTACAGTGCCTAAATGTGTTTATGTAAACAAGCACACACATTCAACCAATACTTGCCTATGCCACCTCACACACACACGCACACACACACACACACACACACACACACACACACACACACACACACACACACACACACACACACACACACACACACACACACTCTCACTGCTAATCTGAGCAGTACTTGATGCATATTATTGGGTAAAATCCATAGCTGTGTATTTCAAACATCAATGGTAAGGTATTGATGATATTACTGTACACTTGTGACCTGTATCACCTTAAAGAAATCTAAGAATTTGCATAACACAATAAAAATGTATATAACTATATTGTTTTTTTTTTTCTAAACAGGTTCCAGACTTACCTTGGTAATAATGCAGATGTGAGAAGTCTCCTTAGATTGTTGCCTGTGTCTGATGCAAACAGAATACAACAAATACATGGTTAAGTAAAGATTATGCAATTTTTCATGCATCATTTTTAATATTTGTATCTGTTAAGGCTATTATTTCTTTCAGGTATTTCTTATGTGTGCAGTCCTTTGTCTCTTAGCCAGAGCTGTGGCATTTTGTGCACACCTAAATCTACAGGAACCATCTACTACTGGTGGTTTTCCCTCACACTCCTCATCTGTATCTTATGGAGCTGCTAGCCCTGCCCTCTGGTCCTGGGAACTGTGGTCCTTCCTCTAGTTGTCATTAAAGCTGTCTCCTGAGAACAATATTGATAACATGGAACAGATTGTAAGCATTTTGCCTGAAGTGGCTGGATCGTACTCCAGACAGCCTCCTGAGGTGTCTAGACACTGGAAGCTTGATTTGAGCAAGCACAATCCACATTCTATGATATTCCTAGTTTGAGCATAAGCATCATTGTATCCTTACTTGGTTGAGTTGTGTGAAGTTCTCATGGGTGTCATATGCCACAGTTCCAGGCCATAACCCACATTTCCCACTAGATGCCCTTGTCAAAAGTTACCTCTAGCAAACCTTGTGTTCAGCTTGCAGGTATGCCATATGTATGAGTTGTGAAAACTGCCTGGCTATTGTATATTATCCCTTCTGCATTACAAACTAACAATTTATAAAGTGGTATCCTTTTCTGTTGATGTACCTCCTTCCCTGTTCATCAGGTGGGGCTTTTATTTCAAGGTGTGTTCAGACTATGGCCCCCAAAACTTCAGAAAATTGTGCTACTGCATAAAGTTCATGTTTGGTTCTTCATCTTTTCTGTGGGGCGCATTGGAAACAGATATGCTCCTTTGCATGTTGTAACATTGCATTTAGATATAATATTCTGGAAGCTGAAGCCATGATACCCCTAATATATCCCTTGTGGGGTTTGTGCAAAGCATACTGCATCAAGTATACAATTGCAGCACTTAGTGTAGCTGTTAGTGAATCCAGCCCTAAATTAGTTATCGCAGACAGAATGTCTTTATATAAAATTAGACATATGAGATGAAGATCAAAATCAGAGCATATGTAAGAAAATATGGTGCTGAAAGATAAATTTTGGCTGGTGTTCATAGTTAAATATAGTATGCTGCATACTATTGTGCTGAGTAAGTGCAGCTATGTATTGATTCATGAAACCAACAAATACCAAAGGTCAACAAGGAGAAAGGCAAATGAAAAGGAGTATGCAAATGATTGTATAATGTAATTGTATAATGCAAATGATTGTATAATGACATAGAGATGGAAAGAGGGGGGGTCTAATAAGTGCGTATTGAGAAGCATATGAGGGTATGTAAAAAAGCAGGTCACTGCTTTTAGTCATCAGAAGTAAGTGTGTGAAAGTTTTACATTTCTGGACAAAGGTGTGATGCCCAAACACTGGCTCAGTAATCAAGACATCTAAATCCTCACCACTGGTGACACTGGGGATGTACACACTGGGAGGATGACAAAAACTCACACAGTAAAGTGCAATTTCCCCTAAGAGCACACAGAGATCATAGACAGTTTGTAGCTGCTTTTTCTCTCTCTTTCTTCAGATCACCAATATGACACCCCACTGGCACAGCTATAGAGTTGAGATCTCAGCTGAGTGGCCAAGCTAAAGCCTCCAGCACCCTCTCTGTCCAACCAGTGCTTCATGTCCCTGCCCAAGTAGCTGACACACACACACTTTGAGATTTGATTTATACACACACACACACACACACACACACACACACACACACACACACACACCTGCAAAAGGCTGGCATAGGTTTAGTAGCTATGCCCTCTTCTGTCCAGACTATAAGGTACTTTTCACTACCGCCAACCAGCTCCTTATCAGCTACTTTAATGCCCTTAACAAAGGGTGTCCAATATTATGGTGTAATGTTACTATTAATCCAAATGGTAGCTTGACCAAGAGTCAAGGCTATTAGAAGTGACCCACAGTGTCACCAAATAGATATGCAAGTACTCTAAGAGCTTAAATATGTCTCACAGATATCAGCCACAATTATAGGTTTAAATACATTTAATAGTAAACAAAAGAACAAGACATTACTCTGTAAATAATCAGTTACATCAGAGTTCAAAATCACAGGAAATATTTAAAACAACATTGCAGGACAGTCTCAAATAAATAAAGAAAACATATAAGCTATACTTTACTATATTCCTATCTGAATCTAAAATAGTTACTATGTCCTAAAACTTACTTACAGAACAAGCAGGCAGAAATGGTGAGTGGATGTTTCCAGGTCAAAGACAAAATACAAAATGCCCTCTCTTTTTCTCTCAGACAGTTCTTAAATTAATATCAAATATTACTGCTGGGTTAGCTTGGATGACATCACTTGTCACCTGACTTTAGTTCCCAATCTAAACCCACATTGTCAGAAACTACCAACATTTAGCATCTCCCTTTGAAAAATACATAAATAAAGTTTTTTCCGCAGCTGTTTGCAGATACTGGAAGTCATAAAACAACAAAAAACTTACAATGCCATGCAGAAGGTTCTCTAGTTCTAGACATCCTGTCTTTTTGCTGCATTGAAACTAACTTTTATAGCACAATCAGAAAACAATTTAGTTTCAACTATTTTCTTGAAGTTTTGCAAGGTAACCCTCTATGTTCTGTTTCCCACTGTTAAAACATATGCATTTACACAGGTAAAATAGTTTATATACATTTCTGTTCTTTTTCAGTAGAGTATACTGTGGACACATCCTTATGTTCAGTACATTACATACACTTCTTTACTAGCAGTCTAATATACACAGACAATATACAGTTCTAATATAGCGGTAACACATGCAATCGCATCCTGCTGATATTCACAGATGACGTATAACAATTTACAAAATTCCAGATAGCTGTGCCGGCAGTATCTCCTTCTGTCACGCTTCTATATAAATCATATTAATATTCACAAATAACATAATTACTTACAAAATTCCAGATAGCCAGGTTGGCAGTAGTTCCTTTTGTGACATTTCTTCCCCCCTAAAAACTCAAGCTAGTTTTTCAAGTTACCCTTGAGAAATGTTGCATGAGAGCGTTGGGCCTAACTGGAAATACCTTATCCCATTCCCTGTCTTGAGATTCCAGTTTCCTTGGCATTGCTGACCCCAGTACAGTGCTGAACTGTCCCATCATATACCTGCAACTCTAGGCTCTACCATAATAATTTGGAATTTGGCTGGCTGGCTCCCTGTAGCCATAGATCCCCCTGAGACTCCTGCTGCCTTGTACTGCAAATCCTTAGCACAAGGGCCTCCCTATTATGGTATGACCTCATCATGTCATGTAACATGGTACAATTTATGCCCCTGCCTCCTGCCTAGCAGTTCTACCACGTAGTTAAAATCACTGACTTTTCTAACCACCTTGAAGGGTCCCACCCAAACTGCCTGCACCTTTTGTGTCTGACAGGAATGACACCCATTACCTGCATCCCTACAGCATACTCTCTGACTCAAACATCCCTGTCATACCAGACCTTTTGCTGCTTTTGGGCTTCTGCCAGGTTCTCCTGGGCCAAGCCCATGAGCTCCCTGAGCCTTGTCCTGAAGTTTAGGAGGTATGCCACGTCAGACTCCTTGTGGTATTCACACTCACTCTTCCACTCATCTAAAATCAAATCTAGAGGTCCCCTCATCCTATGCCCATACAGCAACTCAAAGGGTGAAAAACATGTGGATTCCTGGGACATCTCCTTGTAAGCAAACAACAGATGGGGCAAATATTTGTCCACTCCCTCTTGGACTGGTATGCAAATGCCTGTAGCATGGTCTTTAGTGTAGATTTTAACCTCTGCACAAGACCATTAGTCTGGGGATGGTAGGTGGTGGTCTTTAGGTGCTTCACCCCACAGTGTTTACATAGACAAGCCAAAAGGTCTGATATGAAACTGGCACCTCTGTCAGTTAGTATTTTGTCAGAAAAACCTACCCTACCCTACTGAAAATCTCTTACAAAGCATTTGCCATCTTTTCTGCCTATGGAGGATTGGGCCACTGCTTCAGGGTATCTGGTAGCATAATCTACTACCACTAGGATATACTTTTTCCCTGTGGAACTTGGGGTACTCAAAGGTCCCATAATATCCATAGTTACCTTCTGCAATGGCTCCTCAATCACAGGCAAAGACATCAAAGGAGCTTTCACCTTGTCTCCTGCGTTGCCTATCTTTTGGCACTGCTCACAGGTCCTGTAGTATCCTCAAAAAGAGTTGCAGGAGAGGCAAACCAACCATGAAACAAGTCCCAAAAATAATAGTTTATTCAGATACAGCATGAACAGAAAAGTAGTATCCTGTTACATCTCTGGAAATGCCAGGCCAATAAAATTTCTGCATTATACAGCTTTTTGTATGTTTTATTCCCATATGACCTGCAAAGGGAATATCATGGGCTATGGCTAGAAGTGCCAAATGGTAGGCTCTGGGCACTTCCAACTGCTGTATTCTCTCAACCTCTAGCCCTCTCCCGAGGCCCACTTTCTATACAGTGACCCTTTGTCCCAGTATACAGATTCCTCCTTCACTTGAGAATCAGGTGCCTCACTAGCTACCTCCCTCAGGCCTTGTAGTGTAGGGTCTGAGAGATGAGTCTGTCTAAACTCTCTCTTTGTAATCCTTCCCAGCTCCCCTTCCAGAGGAAGTCTGGTATTCTCTGACAGTGGTGCCTCACTGTCAGCCTGGGTACTATTACTCACCTCTGCCATTGCAGTCACTCTGTCCAAGGGAACATCAGTACCCACAAGCAGCTGTGGCTCACCTTCAGTCTCACTGCTACATGGTAGCTCCCTCTCTGAAGTAACCACCTCACCAGTCCTGGCTGCAAGTGTGGAGTCTGTCTGGGCCCCCAGGCTACCAGACCCACATGTTTGTCTCCAAGCCTGGCTGCATGCAACTGCATATCTACAAGGTACTGCATTAACATAAAATCATTCCCTATCAGGGCATCTGCTGGGATATCCTCAAGCAACCCTACTTGCTGGCTTCCTTTTCCACACTCTCAGTCAAGGTGAACCCTTATCAAAGGTATTTGGAATGGGGTATCTCCTAATGCTCTCACTGGAATAGACTGCCCAAGCAAGTACTGCTGCTCTTTAACCATTGCAGGCTTCAAAATTGTTAGTTCAGAGGCTGTGTCTCTCTTAGCAGTGGCCTGTTGCCCATTTACTAAATTAGGTTATAACCTCTTGTGGTAGTTTGGTACCCTTATTGTCTTGAGACAACTTAATGCTGGAATTTTGTCATTCCCACTTACTGGCACTCCCATCTTTTATTCCCCATCTTGACTCTGTGGACACTTACATGCAACATGGTCCCACTGGTTGCATTTAGAACATTTAACCTTTGGTCCTGGAGGTGTACCAGGAGTAGTGGCTTCCCCTGCTACTGGTAGAATCTGATGGGGGGTCTAGAATGCCCACCATGGTTTCCCTTAGACCTATGAGCAGCATTTGGGTATCCCTTTCCTGTGTAGTGATGCCATGCTTGCTAGATATAGGTCTCCCTTTCTCCCCAACTCATCTGTTGTGTTACATTCTCTAAGGCTAACCAGATTCTCATGTCCTCAGGCAAAGTGCTAAGGGCTTGTTCCCTTACCAAAAGGTCTGCCAGCCCTTCAAGTCATGACCTGACATCCACTCACCCACCTATGAAAATAAGTGCTTAGTTTAGCAATCTATTCACACACACTTTCATCTGCCTTGCGTCTATGCTCACAAAAGTTGTTCCTCAAAGCTTCAGGTGTTAAAACATTCTAACAAATACTTTTTGACTGTATTATAATTTAAGCAATTAGCATCAAACAATTTAGAAATAGCAGTTACTGCTTTACCATGGAGTAAGGGGGTCGGGAATGATACCCAGAGCCCTTGGTCAACATTATACAATTTACATACCCTTTCAAACATATGAATGAACCTATTAAAATTATCACCTTCTTTAAATTGTGGAAGAAATTTACTGAATTTTGTGGCTTCTGGGGTTCAGTTATTCCCTTCCCCATTACCTCCATGACCCTGGTGAAGAGTCAGCATCTCTTTTTTGTGTTGCCTCTGCCTCTCATTGTCCTCAGCTACCAGATGTCTCAGTCTCTCTGCTGCTTCTACTTCCAAATGTTTGGCCTCCAGTTCAAGCCTCTTTAACTCCAGATGGATTTTTAAGCCCTCTGTGGAAAGGTTGAGCTATCCATTTTCTCAGAGTTGTTCATTTCCAAGGCCAGCCTGGTTGTTCTCCTGATTGCAGGTCTGGGATGCAACTGTGCCCAAGGCTGCAATCATTTCCACTTTAGTCAGGATAGCATGCACCAGTCCTTTAGCCTGGCACATCTCAGCCAAATGGCTCCTTGTCAGCTTGCCACACTCCTCTGCTGACACGCTTGCCTACTCTTCCTGACTAACTAAGCTAACAAAAAATAAAACAATTGTGATATGAAACTCTGAATGTTCACTGTGTGGCTGATTGAGAGCACAAACACCTTCTTTAGTGACCAATGTTTGCAGGCTACAGGAATTCAATAGCCACACCACTGAAACCTAATATGTGGATATCCCACCACTACAAGCCAATCAATATGTGATGTGGATATCCCGCCACTGATCACCAATTAATATGTGATGCCCCAACACTGGCCCAGTAATCAAGGTTCCTCAATCCTCACTACTGGCAACAGTGGGGGACGTACACACTGGGAGGATGATAAGTACAAAGACAGTAAAGTGCAATTTCCTTTAAGAGCACACAGAGATCACAGTCAGTCTGGGGCTGGTTTCTCCATCTTTCTCCAGATCCCCAGTAAGACTTCCCACTGGAACAGCTATAGAGTTGAGATCTCAGCTGAGTGGCCATGCTAAGACCTCTAGCAACCCTCTCTGTCCAACTAGTGCTTCGTGCCTTTGCCCAATTAGCTGACACACACACTTTGAGATTTGATTTATGCAAACACACACACACACACACACACACACACACACACACACACACACACACACACACACACACACACACACATACACACACACACACACACACACACACACACACACACACACACACACACACACACACACACACACACACACACACACTCACACCTGGGAAAGGCTGGCACAGGTTTACAACTCCTTATCAGTTAGCAACGGGTGTTCATTCTTACTGAGTAATGTTACTATTAATCCAAATGGTAGTTTGACCAAGAAACAAGGCTATTAGGAGTGGCCCATAGTGTCACCAAATAGATATGCAAGTACGCTAAGAGCTTAAATATGTCTCACAGATGTCAGTCGCAATGACACAATGATAGGTTTAAATATATTTAATAATAAATAATAAAAAAAAAAGAAAATACTCAGTAAAAAAATAGCCACATCAAAGTTCAAAATCACAGGAAATATTTAAAACAACATTGCAGGACAGTCTCAAATAAATAAAGAAAACACTTAAGCTATACTTTATTATATTCCTATCTTCTTCTTCTTTTTCTTCTTTTGGCTTTTCCCGGTTAGGGGTCACCACAGCAGATCACCTGTCTGCTCATGATTGGCAGTGGAGTTTTACAGTGTCGAGTTGCCAGCCCAGCGCCCACCCTTCCACAGAAGGCACACACACGCACTCATGCCTATGGCCAATTTAGAGTGTCCAATCCACCTACAGCATGTCTTTGGGATGTGGGAGGAAATCGGAGCACCTGGAGGAAACCCACGCGACCACAGGGAGGACATGCAGACTCCGCACAGAAGATAACCCAGCTTAGAATCGAACCGGAGAACCTCTTGCTGTGAGGCAGCAAATTATATTCCTATCTGAAAGTAAAATTTTATTTATTTATTTTTATTTTACATTTGTTAACCGGGTTAGTCATTTTTAGCAGAGACCCGGGGAGAAAAGCTCCTCAGGACTAGAAAACAATTTATTAAATTTTAGTAACATAGTAGCAGCAATCAGCTATAGGATCTTACAAGCAGAGACCTGGAGAGAAAAAAAGCTCCTCAGGCAATTCAATTATACAGAGTATTAACAATTGGCAGACAAGTATGTGAGTTGTTACAAACAAGGTTTTAAACAATTAGCAGAAGAAAATGTGACTAGTTACAATATTATTTAAGCTGCTTAGAGCAAAATGAGTAAATAGTTAGGCAGATGCTTATTTAATGTGGGTAGGATCTAGTTGTATAGGAGTTTGGAAACAAGAAAAGAAAGTAAGAATGGATAGTAGAAGATGTAGAGGAGGTAGAGTATAGGTGACAGACTAGAGAGGTAGGTTGTTTTGAGACTGTAAGAATTAAGAGTGGTTGGAGACTGAGGAAGGGAAGAGGTAGAAGAGGCAGGGGAACAGTGTTAGAAATACATTAAGAGTGAGGTGGTGAAGTAGGTGAAAGGATGGTGGTTTCAGGGTGGTTGGCTATAGTGGCAAGACCTTAGGTATTTCCTTGTGGATAATTTGAAACTTTTGCTATGCTGGAGGGATTTTATTTCCAAGGGGAGTTGGTTTTAGGATGTAGCTGGGTTATAGTTATAGAGAAGGCAGCCAATTTTGGTTTTGGGTTTGTAGATGACTAATAATTCTTGATTTGAGCTGAGTAGCTTCCTAGCAGAGGAATATTTGGATATGATAGTGGAGAGGCTGGGGCAGAAGGAGGGCAGATGGAGGATAGAGTGGATGATTTGTAGTTGGTATATTTGGAGCAGCTGAGGGAATTCTAGCCAGTGTAGTTGCTGCAGTCCTAAGCAGTGGTTTGACTTGTAGATTTGGATAGCTGCAAATCTGGCAATCTTATTACAGGTAGTTTCAAGCTTGGAAATAAGTGTAGAATTTAGGTTTGTGAATATATGGAAGCTGTACACGAGTGTTGGGAGTAATAAAGCCTGAGAGAAAGTTATTTCGGGCAGTATTATTTAAGTATTTCTTGCTACGGAAAAGGTGTCCAAGTTTCTGATGAATTATTTTTACTGAGTTAGTAATATGGAGATCGAACTTAACTTGATAATCTATTGTAACACCTAGAAATTCAGTACTAGATTCAACTGAGATGATAGTGTTGTTGCAGGACAAGATGGTAAATGTATGTTTGAGTGTGGTGATGTTTTTAGGGAGGAAGAGTAGGAGCTTAGTTTTTTTTATATTAAGAATTAGTTTGTTATGACTAAGCCAAGTCTCAATGGTGTGGAAGGATGTCTGGGTAGTTGAGTGGAGGTCAACTGGGTTGTCAGCAATGGTTATAACAGCTGAGTCATCAGCATATTGCACAAGAGATGACTGGGGACAAGAGGAGTAGAGCAAGTTGGTGAAAATATTAAAGAGTAGTTGTCCAAGTATGGACCCTTGAGGGACTCCCATTTGTACAGTGAGAGGGAAAGATAGTGCAGAGAGCCATTTTACTGATTGCTGGCAGGAAGAGAGATAGCTGAAGAGCCAGGAGATAGTAGGGGGAGATAAATTTAAGTTAGTGAATATATATAGAAGGAGTGGGTGAGAGACAGTGTCAAAGGCTTTAGAAAGGTCAAGGAATAGGCATGAGACAAGTTTATTGTTATCATGAGCAAGGGAGACTATGTTGATGAATGATATGAGTGCAGTAGTTGTACTATGCTTGGGACAGAAACCATGCTGTGTGGGAGTGAGAAGGTTTTCCTGGTGAAGGTAATGCATTACCTGCTTGTGAATGCATTTTTCTAGGATTTTTGAGAGTGGAGAGAGTATGGCAATCGGTCTGAAGTTGGATATGTCTGAGGAGTTTCCCCCTTTGTGAATGGGTAGAGTAAAGAAATTCTTCTATACGGCGGGGACATAGTATTCAGAAATGGATCAGTTGATTAAGATGGATACAAGATAGGCAAGAGGTTCAGAGGCAATCTGCAGGAAGTAAGAGGGTAGCTTGTCAACAGATGGGGAACAAGGTTTAAGTTTAGAGAGTAATGACTTTACATAGTTAGTTGATACTGCTTTTAGAGAGAAGGAGTAAGGAGGGTTTGGAAGAGCTATAGAGTTTGTAGGGGTGCTAGTATTGTTTCTGTGGGGAGAGAATTTATTATGGAGGTTATTGAGTTTACAAAATGATTGTTAAATTTGCTGGCTATGTCTTCAGGTGTTGCATTGGGACATGGGTTAGGAGATGAAGGGTTTCCTGGATGAAGAGTTTGTTTAATAGAGCTCCAGAATTTCTTTGGGTCTGATTTGAAAGTAGGGGGAGGATTGGCATAGAAGTTTATTTTGTCATAATGGATGTTTTTTTTTTTTATTTATATGTCTGAAGAAGAGAAGGGGTCCTAGTTTTAGTCCACATTTTCCAAATCCTATCCCGGTCTTTCATGAGGGTTCTGGTAGATTTAATGAGCCAGGGAGCAGTATTAGATTTGATTCTAATTGTGCGAAGAGGAGCAAAGGAGTTAAGAATGTTTAGGAATGTAGTGTTGAATGAGTGGACAGCTTCATCTAAAGGAAGAGTGAAGAGGTAAGACCAGTTAATTTTGGAGAGTTTGTGAATAAAGGAGTTCGGAAAGAAATGAGAAAGTGAGTGGGCGGTAATAAATTTGTTAGGTATGGTAAGATGGGGAGTATGTCTGGTAACTGTTATAGGGCAGTGGTTGCTGAGGGCATTTGGAAGGGTTTGGGAGTTATGATAGTTTTGTGGGTGGGAGACCAATATTCAGTCAAGAAGAGAGCTGGGTAGGTGAGATTTATTAATGTAGGTTGGGGTTGTGATTAGCTGCTCAAACCCATGTAGGTTTATACAGGAAGTAGTGTTGGGAGCTTGTATTGTAAGCCAATCAATATTTACATCTCCCAGTATAATTATTTCATTGTGGATTGTATGTGAGAGGTGAGATAGAATGTTCTCAAGTATGTTAATATTATCACCAGGGGGAATATAGATTGCTGCGACAGTTATGGTGTTGAAACTGTTAATTTTGAAGTTGGTCAGTAGGAGTTCAGCTGGTGAGAGGGAGGGTAAGTCTAGTGTGGGACTGATTTGGGAGAGACAATTGGAGTAGAGTATGGCGACTCCTCCTCCTTTTCATTTAGGTTGATCTAATCTAAGGCTATTATAGCCAGGAGGGATGATTTCACTGTCCTGATGGTGTGGTTTTAACCATGTTTCAGTTAGGGTAACTATGTCAGGAGTATAGTTAGCTATCCAAGCATGGAGTTCTTGAACTTTATTTACAAGGCTCCTGATGTTGATAGAGCAGAATTGTACTTGTTTTTTTGGGTTGGAGGGGTTGGCAGGTTTAGATACAGGGGGTTATTGTTCAGGGTATTGTCTGTAGGGCCTGGGTTAGGATGAATGTCACCAGAAAGAAGTAGAGGTTTGTAATGGGGTTTTAATTTGAGTAAGCAGACATTGTTTTTTTAAAGGGGAGGGGGAGATATTTCTATTTTAGGAATGGGAGTGGTGGGGGAAGGATGGAGGGACAAATTAGTAGACAGGGTTGTGGTGTAGTACTTGAGGTAAGAGTGGTGTTTGAGGGATGGAAATAGGGAGTAGCTAATTGTGAGTTATAGGAGGTGGGGTGATAGAGTATAAGGAGTAGAGAAGGTAAGAGTATAGTTTGAGTTGTAAGAGACATGACACTTTATGGAATGTAGAACAGAGGATGAGAGGAAGGGGTGGGAGTATGGTACAGTAGTCTTTGATAGTGGATATTAGGTAAGTGTGGGGAGGACCAAAGAAGGGAGGCAGTATGAGAACAGGAAGTAGAGGGGTGGGGGATTTGGGAGGAAGTGAGGGGGTATGGTAGTATGGATAGGTATAAAGGTAATGATATGGGGGGTGGGAGGTGAGCGAAGTGAGTGAAGCAAATGGAGCGGGGTTACACCTTCCAGATAGAACTTAGCAAAAAAACTATCAGCTACTCCAGGGACACTTACTAGAGATGCTACACCTGGAGGGATTTCAGTTGCAATTAGAGCAAATATGGCATCCAGGGATTTTAAAACCTTTGGTGTTTTGTACCTGAGCAAACACGTGAGTGGTGGGGGAAGGGAGGGAAACCATCAATTGGAATTAAAAGTAGCAGGAGTGAATCCAAGCCACTCTGCTAACCTAGATAATTATCAAAGGACAGCTAAGGAAATAAGGTAAACATACAGGCACCCTTGTTCAAGGACTGGAATGTTTCTCCAAGAAAAGCTATGTGTAAGAGTACACCACAGGTAGAAGTTGCATGTTGCTTAATAGTCTGCAATGGCAGATTTTATTCTCTATTATATTTGTATTCCCCTTTGTTCATTGTTTGCTGCACACAATGCAGCTAAAGATAAAAGCAGCTGGAGACTTTTCACCTCTGTTTGGTGTTTAGTGAAGAACAAGTATTGAGGAGGAGGGACTGAAGGCTATGACTATTAAGAGGGGCTAAATACCCTAACATGCAACAAATTATCAACAGTGAAACATATGAAACGGGTGGGGGTGGGCTAAGAGGAAGAAGGTTTGCAGCTGTTGCCCCTGGGGTATGCACTCTAGCTGACTGTAACAGATTTTAACAAGACATAACAGTACTCACAAAAGCTGGCACCTACACTACACAAGTGGCAACACCAAGGTTCCTGGAGTTAAACCTGGGGCTGCAGTCTATTTTTGGATGATTGGTGGTTAGAGCTTTCTTTGCTTTTAGCTGGAGTGGGAGGATTCCTTGCTCACACAAGTGGGCGGGGGGGAGCAAAGTGATCAGGTCCTCAGTGGCTCATTAAAATCACAATATTTACTGGACTGAGACAGGCTTCCCTTCTTGGCTGGCTGACTTGTTGGCTTCCCTGCAGGGATGAGTGACTGGCTAGTTGTCTTCCATGAGTGGCTGGCTGGATGGTTTCCTGGAGTGGCCAGACTGACTGGCTTGATCAAAGTAAAGGAGATTACACTCTTTCCATGCACTGTTTTTTTAGATGTTATTCCAACATGAAGCAGTTTTTTTTGTTTTGTTCTCCAACTGATCCAATGCTTTTTGGGGCCAGTCAATCTCTTCAAAGCTGTGATTTACTACTCTCCACGAACATTCACGTGGAAGACAAACACTGTACAATATTTATTCATCATGGCTCTTAACATCTTAAGTAAACGAGTTACTATGCCCTAAATACTTACTTACAGAACAACAAGCAGGTAGAAATGGTAAGTGGATGTTTTTAGGTCAAAGACAAAATACAAAATGCCCTCTCTTTCTCTCTCAGAGAGTTCTTAAATTAATATATCAAATATTACTGCTGGGTTAGCTTGGATGACATCAGTCTTCAGTTCCTAAGATAAAACTCCATTGTCACAAACTACCAACATTTAGCATCTCTCTGTGAAAAATACATAAATAAAGGCTTTATCTCAGATGTTTGCATATCCTGGAAGTCATAAAACAATAAAACACTTACAATGACATGCAAAAGGCTCCCTAGTTCTAGACATCCTGTCTCCTTGCTGCTTTGAAACTAACTTTTATAGCACAATCATAAAACAATTTAATTTCAACTATTTTCTAGAAGTTTTGCAAGTTAACCCATTATGTTCAAGTTCCCACTGTTATAACATATACATTTACACAGATGCAATAGTTTATAAACATTTCTTTTCTTTTCAAATAAGGTACACTGTGGACTCATCCTTAAGCTCAGTACTTTACAAACAATTCTGTACTAGCAGTTTAATATTCACAGACAACATACGATTTTAATATAGTGGTAACACAAGGGATTGCAGTATGCCGATATTCACAAATGACATATAATTACTTACAAAATTCCAAATAGCTGGGCTGGCAGTAGGGAGGAAAAAGGGGGGGGGGGTTCTAATACGTGCATACTGAGATGCATATGAGGGTCTGTAAAAAGCAGGTCACTATTTTTAGTCATCAGAAGTGTGTGAAAGTTTTGCATCTCTGGACAAAGG